>NC_043711.1:75842893-75896304 GCF_006229205.1 Suricata suricatta | reverse complement strand
AAAAAAAAAAAGAATGTAGACCACTTAATCATTCTGGATAATGAGTCACAGGAAAAAGCTCAGTTTGACTCCTATCCACAATTACTATAAAGAAGAGAATATAGAGCAGAATAACACCTTTACAAGCAATAAAGGCAACAAGAAAGACATGTGCACAAAGATGATGAAGATCAGACCCATGTGTTTTGAAACAAGCTAAAGGAAATCAAGGAAGTGACAAAAACATGAATCACAGTTAGAAAAATTAAGAAAACAAATGATATAACAAAAAGAAGTTTTAAAAAGAAAGAGACAAAACAGTCCAAAGTAGATATAGAAAAAGTTATTTCAGAAGATTAAAGACAAAATTGAAGGAACTCAAGAGTAAAATATTACCATGAATATCAGTTCAAGAGAATTTGCAAAGGCAGAAAGTCTTTAAAATAAATGATGCAAAAAGATACACAAAAGAAAAAAAGGTTTAAAAAAAAAGGAAAGTAATAGATATAAAAAACAAGAAAAGGGGCACCTGGGTGGCTTTGTCAGTTGAGCATCTGACTCTTGATTTTGGCTCAGGTCATGATCCCAGGGTCCCACACTGAATATAGAGACTGCTTAAGATTCTCTCTTCCTTTCTCTCTCTCTCTCTCCCTCTCTCCCTCTCCCCTACTCATGTGCACTCTCTTTAAAAATAAAATAAATGGAAAAAAAAACAAAGGAAAAGAAAACAAGAAAAATGATTCAATATGTGTAAAATAGGAAGCCCCAATACAGAAAGCCAATACAATGAAAGAGATAGATACTAAAACTGTAACTCAAGAAAAATTTTCTGAAATAAAAGACATGAAACTACAAATTGGGTGGGCACATCACGTATATGGGAGAATGGCCAAAACTGAGAGAAAAATAGCCTGGACATCCAGGCAAAAAGATGAAGTCACTTATATAGGAAAGAAAATCAGACTGCCACTAGGTTTTTGATGCAATGCTTTATGTCTGAAAATGATGAAATAATATCGCTAAGACATTCAAAGGAACATAAAATATGAGTCAAAATTTTATATTCAACCAAACTTAACTTCGAGTTCAAAAGGCCACAAACAAACTGTTATGAACACAGGAGAACTTAGAATATTTGGCTTCCTTCAGCCCTTTTTAAAATGGGCTTATAACCCAAAATAATTAAAGGCACATGAATGTAAAGTCTGGTAATGAGCATTAAGCATAGTAGTTTAATGACTATATTAGGAAGACAGAATAGTATGTAATGGCTAAATTCTCTAACAGTGTAAATATGACTCAACTATAAAATAAGGAGTCTAAGGGAAATTGATTAAGAGTAGAATAAACACATTGATTGTCTTATAGGTATTAGCTGGGAGTTTAAAAAGATCTCAAATCAAATACTGGGAGAGAAAAGGGAATGAAAAATAACATTATTAAATAATTTCAGTGTTGCTAATAGTAGAACACCTATAGACAACAGTCAAGAAAGAGGAAACTAAGAGTACTACATAAAGATAATGGTATTAAAGTAAAACTTAGAACAATGATGCAAACCTTTCTAATCAGCAAAACTTATTCCCTTCCAAAGACAGAGCAGATACACCATATTAAGACTATATATAAAGGCACAAAAATTTAAACATATATGATAAAACAATATATATGAATCAGGGTACCTGGGTGGCTCAGCTGATTGAGCATCCAACTCTTGGTTTTGGCTCAGGTCATGATCTCACATGACCTTTATGAGATTGAGCCCCATATAGGGTTTCCACAGAGCTTGCTTGTGATTCTCTCTCCCCCTCTCTCTGCCCCTCCCCTGCTCATGCACACATGCATAATCTCTCTCTCTCTCTCTCTCTCTCTCTCAAAACACATAAATTTTAAAAATTATTAAAAATTTACAAAGCTATATAAGAATTGAGCTCATACATATTGATCACATCAATAAATATCATTGGAAAGTTTACAGATAAATAAAGCAAATTAACAATATGCTGTATATAAGACAAGCCAAAAACAAAAATATTCAAAGTTTAAAAAGAAAAGGATGGACAAAGATAAAAGCAAGCATATGTTAATACAAAGAAGGCTGAGGTCTCAATCTTGATATCTGACAAGATAGAATTAAGACCAAAAAGCATTTTCAAAAAAGGACTCTTTATAAGGCTAAAGTCTTTACCAAAGATAGAGTTGTTATTAACACCCATACACCCAATAACAGCTTTCATAAAACAAAAAAATAGAGGAAATGTATGGAGAAGGAAAGAAAAGAGAGTAAGAGTAGACAACTAACACATCTGGCGTAATTCCAAACAGATCATTTGGGAGGAAATGCGTAAGAAGACTTAGGCAACATAAGAATCAAGTAGTTCTTATAAATATCTAACTCTTAACCCCAATCATGGAGGATATAGCTTTCCCACTGTGGATGGAACATTCATGAAAATTGACCCTCTGTTAGGCCACAAAGAAAACGTCCACAAATTCTAAAGAATTCAATTCTGATAAAAATGCTATAAATTAATTACAAAATCAGACTGCCTACCTGGAAATTTAAAAACTCACTATTCAACAAACTCTTGGGGCAAAAAAGAAATACTAAATGAAATTGTAGAATCTCTTGAAGATAATGGTAAGCAGTAAATAGAAGAAAGAGCATAGCTATATAATTAAAGCAATAAAAATGAAACATAACTTTGAGAACCAGAAAAAAAAAACAAAAAATAAACCAGAAAAAGCAGAAGGAAGAAATTAATAAGGATGAAAGCAAAAATTAATAAGAAAAACTGGTTCTTTAAAGAATCAAACAAACTGCTAACCTAATTAGTAAATAAAAAAAAGGAGCAAACACACAAAATTAGAAATGTCAAAGGGAAAGAACATCAAAATAAAGGAAATAAAAACAACAACATGAGCGTCTACTCCGAATAACTCCATATGGAAACCATTTGAAAATCTTGATGAAATGAATGCTTAGAAAAATAGAGTTTAGGGGAAAAATACAGTTGTAGAAAAATACTATTGACCAAACTGACCCCAATGGACAGGAATAAAAAGCCTACCGTACAATCTTCTAGAAAGATAGTTACATGGAGAAACTGATCAAAATAAATTGCAATGATGTCTCTGGATCCCTGGGAAACCCTTTCCCTAAAACGTTATCACAGAAAATTTAAGAAAGAAAAGCTGATAATATGCGTTTACAATCCAAGAAAGAATTTTGTTTTGACGGGCGAACTCAGCCTGGAAGGAGCCTGAGCCAGCACAAGAATTAATCCCCACCCTGATAAGCACTGCACCGAATTTAGAAAGTGCAAAACAGCTCAGTTGTTGAAAAACTTCCCCCTGCTTCCTTATAGCCTCCTTGTAAACTCCCAGCACATGCTCCAGTGATATACTAAGCTCCTCTTTGCAAGGGGCATCCTCTTTGCAGAAGCAAGCTCGGTAGACCTGACTTTATCTTGGACTACAGAAATGTGCCTGGTCATCTTTGACTGGTAGGCATTGGATAGATGTCTTGTGCAAATGCCTTAAACTGTGGGGTCTTGTAGTCAAATCTCTGAGGGATGTCTCATTCCAGGAATTAGATGCTAGTGAGAAAAAGGTAATTTTAAAAAAAGAAATCCAATCCGTGTGAAACAGATCTAAATATACCAGATTCCCAGAAGCCCTTTTTCTTTCCTTCACACTGTTTACGCATCCATGGTTTTGGCTCCCCTCCTTGTTACTCCAGTCTCAACATTGTGTGACTCCCCCTTGCCTCCTCTCTCTTTCCATTCCTTCCTGATGTGCCTCAATGGAGTCCTCTCAGCCAGGAAAACTCTTCCCCAGGAGGAGGAGGGGAATGAGGTTTTGGTTTTAAGGTCCTTTGGGGTGGGCCAGAGGAGAGGGAAGGTGACAGAACAGCCATACTAGTAGCTTTCTGTCTTGTCACTATTATAGAGTTTGACAGTTTGTGAACAGATTCCTTTTCTTTTTTCTTTTAATCTTTTTAATGCTTTTCATTTGTTTTTGAAAGAGAGAGACAGAGAGAGAAAGAGAGAGAGAGAGAATGAGCAGGGGAGGGGCAGAGAGAGAGGGAGACACAGAATCCAAAGCAGGCTTCAGGCTCTGAGCTGTCAGCACAGAGCCCGATGCGGGGCATGAATTCACAAACCACAAAATCATGACCTGAGTCGAAGTTGGACACTTAACCAACTGGGCCACCCAGGTGCCCCCCCCCATTTTAAAAAATCTTTTTGAAGAGGTTCCTCTTCATTGACTCATATGGGCAGTGTCTCAACCATTGAGAAGAGGGGTTGGCGGCTCTGATAGTTGCCCCTGTAGAGTTGAGGGGGAAAGCTCAGAACTGCTAAGTTCCCCTCCTCCACCAGTAAGTTGGCAGGCTCCAGTCGGAGCCTCTTGTTCTGAGCAGACCCTCTGTCCAACGCACCTTGAGCTCGCGGCTTGCATGTTACGTTAGTAATAGTTACAAAACCACCTCCTCCCCCGAGAGGCCCCTACTATGTGCCAGGCTAATGTGAGGTGCTCTACACCAGCCTTCTCAGACTGTGATATGCACACCAACCACCTGGGCAGACTCGGACTCAGCATGTGTGGATGGGACCCAAGAGTCTACACTTCTTTCTATCTTTCTTTTAATTTTTTTAGAGAGAGAGTGAGTGCAAGCAGGGCAAAGGGGCAGAAGGGGAGAAAGAGGAGAGAAAATTTCTTTTTTTAATGTTTATTTATTTTTGAGACAGAGAGACAGAGGGGAAGGAGCAGAGAGAGACTGGGACACAGAATCGGAAGCAGGCTCCAGGCTCTGAGCTGTCAGCACAGAGCCGGATGTGGGGCTCGAATTCATTAACTGTGAGATCATGATCTGACCCAAAGTTGGACACTTAACCGACTGAGCCACCCAGGCACGCCGAGAGAGAATATCAAGCAGGCTCCATGCTCAGTATGGATGGAGCCTGATGCGGAATTCAATTCCACAACCCTGGGACCATGACCCAAACCAAAATCAAGAGTCAGGTACTCAACAGACTGAGCCACCCAGACATCCCTCAAGTGTCTACATTTCTAACGAGTTCCCTGTAAGTGCCGATGCTGCAGGCCCACAGATCACACTTTGAGTAGCAAGGCTTTGTATGCACCACCTTGGTTCAGCATCAAAATAAGCTCACATGATAGTGCTTCTCATCCTTGATTGTGCCTATAGGGACTTTAAACCTTCTATTCCTCAGATGTGGCTGGACTAATCATGTCAGTATCCCTGGGAGTGAGGCTCAAGTGGCTCCAATACAAGCTAAAGTTGAGAACCACTGCTATATGGACTAAGTAATAGTACCTTAGCTTTACAGCTGAAGAAACTAAAGCTTAGAGAGATGAATTACTTTATCTAAAGTCCTACTTGTAAACAATAATGGAGGTAGGACAAACCCAGAGCTGCCTGGCTTCAGAGTCCATTCCCATAACCACTCCTCTCTACGGGCTCCCGCAGAGACAACACGAACTTGCAATCTGTTAGTGTTCACTGAGGAAAGAAGACCCACACACATTAAACCATTAGAAAACAGCCCTAGTTCATAGATGCCCCAGTGCTAAGATTCTCAGGATGCTTTATGGCCCTTCAGCACTAGGAGGGTAGAAATCTCTCCCTGGAGCTGAAGGTGACTGCTGCTCCCTCCCCCCCCAGCACAGCCTCTGGAATTCACTATGCACCTTGGTTCTCTGGCTTTCCAATAAATGCTGATTGGTCAGAGTATTTTCTCTCCCATTGAGATTTTAAGTGTAAGAGAAAGCCAGGTGCATTAAATCGGTGTAATTAGCCCTGAAATGCTTGTGATTGAGAAAGTGGATTCCCAGAGAGAGAGACTCTCCAAGGCTTTATCAAAGTGGAATTGTGAAGCCTTGGGCTGGACAGCAGCCAAACGTCTGCCCTTTTCTGATGGGAAGCAAAGGATTCCCTGAGGGACGGATGTGCTGGCAATGGCTGGCTTCTTCTCCCATCTGGGGATTCATTAATGAGGGCTGAGCTTCAAAGGCAGATAACAAGCTGATCCAAAGGGGACGGGAAGCCCTGAAAATCATGCTGCCTAATAAGTAGCCCTGGGAGTGCAGGTGAGGAGACCAGGTGCAGTGACGGGGTGGGGGGTCTTCCTGGTCATGGTGCTGGCTGACCACTGGCTTTGAACTGACAGATCAGTAGAGAAGTCCCAGAATAAGGGTTTTATCTGAAGTCAGTAATGTCACACCCCTCTTATGCCAGTGACTCTCTCATTCCAGAGAGTACCACCTAAGCCCAGGGTCACACCAGTTAGCTGAGGCAGGCAAGAAGTAGGGGCCATATGAGAGGCACATGCCATCTCAGAGAGAGCACAGCAATGTACTGTTTACACTCAAGAATTCAACTTTTGGAGGCGCCTGGCTGGCTCGGTTGGTTAAATGTCCACCTTCTGCTCAGATCATGCTCTCAGGGTTGGGGGTTCAAGCCATGTCTGGCTCTGTGCTGACAGCTCGGAGCCTGGAGCCTGCTTCAGATTCTGTGTCTTCTCTCTCTGTCCCTCTCCCACTCCTGCTCTGTCTCTCTCAAAAATAAATTTAAAAAAATTTTTAAAGAATTCAACTTTTACTTTATGCTTGAAAATAGGTATTGGGGATACCATAAAACTAAATGTTGTTCTGTGTTTGAGCTGATAAGCCCTATAGGTTCAGAAAGAAACAGCAAATGTAACAAAGGTAGTTACATTTGTTTGTTTTTCTCTCTTCCCATGTAAAATCCTTGCTGTTTTCTGATGTCTAAGCACTGGCTTCAACATTTATTGATGATCAGTACATCTACAGAGATGAAGGAGGCCTGAAGTTTTGCTCCAAAAGTTACCCTTATGCACCTTCTCTCGTTGTGGCCCTCCTGTGAGTAATAGAGCTTGGAATAATTTAAATACTGAAATGCCACCAAATTGATTATCTGCATGGCCTCTGTCTTCCCAGGTGTCTCTGTTTTGCCCATTCTTCTGTCTTCTACCCTTCTCTCCCTCTTGATCTTTTCTTGATTCAAACTCTTCTCTCCCCGTCAGCATGGACCATCAAGTTCCCACCTCCCCCTTGAGTCTTAGAAATTCTGCAGCTTCTGGTGCACTTGATCTCTGCCAGTTACAGGAACCCAAAGTGCCTATGTGGGAAGGAGAGATTGTGAGGTGTGGGCCCCTCCACTCCAGGTAGAGTCCTTTCCCTCTTTCCTGAGACCCTAAAACTCAGATATAGCTCACAGTGTTACAGGACTTTTTTGTTGGAAACGCTTAGCAGATCTACATAGTAGATAGATCTACCCACCTCCCCAATACATGACAAAGCCTTCCCTCAATAGCTTGATTAGGGAAAAGCTGTATGCCACACCACTCATTTGTAACACTTAAACAGTTGACCCTGAGAGGGTAGAGAATAAGGTGGACAGGAAGATGGACCGCGGGCACAACACCTTCTATTTTACACAGCCACTGCTTTGCTCTCTCCTCTCTAAACCAGTGGTTCTCTTTTCGGCTCCACCACTGGAGTTCCACAAGGGGCTTATAGGACTCCTGACACCCAGGCTGTGCCCCAAATCGTTTGCATCTGAATGTTTGTGATGGACCCCAAGCATCAGTAGCCTTTTGATGATAGTCATTTTCAAATTTGGCTGCACACTTAGAATCTCTTGGGAGGCTTTAAAAAATACTGATACCTAGGGCACCTGGGTGGCTCAGTCAGTTAAGCATCTGACTCCAGCTCAGGTCATGATCTGGCTTCAGCTCAGGTCAACTCATGGTTGGTAAGTTCGAGCCCCGCATCAGGCTCTATGCTGACAGCTCAGAGCCTGATTCTCTGTCTCCCTTTCTCTCTGGCCCTCCCCTACTCATACTCTATCTCTCTCTGTCTCTCAAAAATGAATAAACATTAAAAAATGTTTTTAAATACTGATACCTGGAACTACCCCTCCCCCTTAAATTCTTATTAATGGATCCGGATGCAGCCTGGGGACTGGGGATCTAAAAGTCTTCCCAGGCAAATCAAAAGCACAGCCAAAGTTAAAAACTAATGCTCTAACCATGTCCTCCTTACAAATTTTCCAGCCTGGGGGCCAGCCTGAGAGAAAACTTTTTACTTTTTGCTAGTAAAACAAAAATACCAGTGATCTACTGGCTGGTCTTTATCACAGTGATTTGCTGCACTGAATCTACAGGCAATATGGAGTTGTTTGGGCAGAAAGCTTGCAGTTGGTAACTTTATCCTCCCACACCC
The DNA here is from genome assembly GCF_006229205.1 of Suricata suricatta. NCBI lineage: Eukaryota > Metazoa > Chordata > Mammalia > Carnivora > Herpestidae > Suricata > Suricata suricatta. The sequence goes on along the minus strand of NC_043711.1, from coordinate 75,888,054 downwards.
CATCTCCATAACCTGTACCCTCCTGTTCTGGGCCATAATAAAATTCTGAACAATAAATAAGAACAACTGGGGTAACTGAGCCACTCTTACTAAACTTCCGTTTTTAACTGAGTTCTAAAGACTAGTCACTAGAGGAACTTGGATAATGCAAACTTCCACAAAAGAACACCACAATTCTTGAAAATACTTATGAAGAAAATCTGTCTTGTATATGGAATCACATTAGTTGGTGATGGGACAGTAGCCTGAAGACAAAGAATTAGAAGTACTGGAAACTCAGTACATTGACTTACTTTACTATCTCCACATCTGGGGAAAGAGAAAGATAGGTTTAAATCAGAGGGGGAATTAAAAAATTATTTCAGAATGTTTAAGTCAGTAATTATTGGAAATAGAAGTGAAACCAGAGATCCCTAATTTGAGAGAGAGATAGAGTGTGTGTGAGAGCAGGGTAGAGGGATAGAGGGAAAGAGAGAGAGAATCTTAAGCAGGCTCTATGCTCAATATGAAGCCTGATGGAGGGCTCTAGCCTACAATGCTGGGATCATGACCTGAGCTGAGATCAAGAGTCAGACACTCATGGGTGCCTGGGTGGCTCAATCAGTTAAGCGTCTGACTTTGGCTCAGGTTATGATCTTGTGTTTTGTGAGTTCAAACCTCACATTGGGCTCTGTGCTGGCAGTGTGGACCCTGCTTGGGATTCTCCCTTCCTAGCTCTCTGTCCCTCCTCCTCTCCTGTTTTTTTTCTCTCTCAAAATAAATAAATTTAAAGAAAAAAAGAGTCAGACACTCAACCAACTGAGGCCTCAACCAACTGAGTCCTCTCTCCAGGAGAAAATATTTTTAAGGAAAACATTAGACTTAGGAAAGTTACAGATTCAGTGTAGTGAGACACTTGTGTGCTTACAGCATTTCAAGGATGCATGTGTATGAAGAAAAATATAGCAAGAAATGGAAGTGTGACTTTATCTCAATTAAGGCTATACATGTAGAGTCAATAGAAAAGGATCTTTTAAATTCAGAGTGATGGACTAGATCTCAGATTGCTGAGTTTGCTCAGACAGTTCTATGTCTTCTCAGTGCTTTTTCATCATTATTGAAAAATATTTATTTACTAATGAAACAAGATATCGGTTCTGGCGTAAGCAAGAAATATAAGACATGATGTCTGCTTAATACCTTCCTTGACTAAGAACCATTTCAAGAAATCATGTAGTTAACAGGTCTGGCTGTGCATTGTGATTGCAAAAATTTTGTGATGGACCTGCCAAAACTTGTGCTGAAAGGGGTCACATGGCTTCCTTCCCCTCACCATCCTTAACTACTCTTGAGTAATTGTGGTAATTAAATGTCTAAAAAAGCAAGCATTGACAAAAAGGACTGAGTTACAGAAGCATGGAGAATCCCAAGTGATCAATTACATCCCCTGCATAATTGTCATTTGACTGTAGACCTAAAAGAAGGGAATCCCATATGCCTAGCCTTCTTTAAACATGACATCAGTTCACTTTGGGAACATATCTATGTAGATGTCTACATGGTGGATCAAGCCAATTAAGGTGTAGGGTTTGATACTCAGGGGACTTGTCTCCAAATTGGCTTATTACAAAGAACCAAGCAGAAAAAAAGATGGGCATCAGCTTGTATGATTGCCCTATATTGCAGCCTTCTTACCATATAGGATTCTTGCCTTTGCAAGTCTACCACTGTATGGCTCAACACTTAGGACAGAGATAGATAAAGTCTAAATCAACCTCTGTGAAGCCAGGACCATGATTTCCTTGTTTACAGCTGAATCCCAGAGTCTCCTAGCACAGTAGGTACTCAATATGACCTACTAGTGTTCAGTAGACACCATTTATCACTCTCTTGGTCATCCATTGCTGTCTAGGCAGACTCAGGATTGCTTGTGAAGTTTGGGTTCAGTCATACCTCAGTGGGGGAAAAGATCCAGATGACAGTGTTGACTTTGTTGCTAAATAACCTTATGACCTTAGTCAAGCCATCTGAACTCTGTGCTCATCATTCATTCTCCTCTGGACACTGCACATATCTTCTCCTTTTTGTCTACCTTACAAAAGTATTTTAATAAATGGATTAAATAAAAATAGTCAAAAATTATATTTGTGTCCATGGAATATTGTTAATGGCATGTTAATAGCATGTCCTTATAATGTTAAAGTGATCTCAAAACCCATTTTTCAGGTCTATGTACTAAGCTTATCGTTTTTTTCTTGGAGTTGGGTTTAGGAGGAGACAAAGGCCATGGACATCCTCAAATTCTGATTTCTATAGTTACCACATCTACTCAATGATCTAGTTATAGATGCTTGCTTACTGACACTCCCTATCTTCCCATAACACTTAGGACACATAAGATACCCCTATTTCATGCCTTTTCCCAGGCCCTTCCCCTCACTTGGAGAGTCCTTTTCTCTCTTCCTAGCATAACTGAATTCTGCATGTCCTACAGGCCTCCTCTTTCAAGCCATTTCTAATAGTGGTCTGTCCCTCATCAGAATGCCAATGTTGCTTCATATAATTATCAATTCAACATGTAAGTACTTTGACCATCTAGTTAGATTTGTAGGCTCCATAAATAACTCCTGCCTTTCTTTGGAAATTGCCCAGTAAGAATCACATACCATATATGCAGAAAATGTAAAACTCCCAGTTTCCAGTGGGGCTTAGTTTGCATATCTGAAAAATCATAGGACATCCAAGGCAATTTTACATAGATAGTTCAGCAGACAAGAAGACATGGTGAGCTGTATGTGTAATTCCCAAGTGAATCCCAAGATAGGGGAGCCAGTTAACTTGTGCCAGCATAAAGAAGTCAGGTAGGTGTGGTTGAACAATCAAGCTTCTCATTACACCACAAGGATACAGATATAGTCCTCTAAATAGTTGTCCAGCACCTTGATTGTGACAGGGTGACTTAGTGAGAAACCTGACTAGGAGCTGTCCTCAATTGTGGTGCTGAAAAATTAACTTTGAACTTGCACTAACAAGAGTTTAGAAATGCAGGAGAGTCTAAACAATGAACAAGAACAGTTTGGGGGAAGATCCTTTTTGGGGTGTCCTTTAAACCCTTCCAACTTTACAGCACAAGACAAAAGTAACGTCCTTCTAGTCACCTGTTCTCCTCATATTTCCTAAGTCCTGGCATCTCTTCTTAAATAACTTAAAAAAAACCATCTCCTTTCCATTCACATTGTCACTGAAATAATTTCCTGATTTCTCTCAAATATCTTGCTCCTCAGTGGCTTCCATTAACACCTTCCATCCCCAGTGCCTATGGAAATTAATTCAAGGTCATTAGAGTGGGAGAAGCAGCAGCAGCAAGGCATTCCAGAAACTCTGGCAGTTAAACTATAGATATTACCTCATAATAGATGATAATGATATATGAAAATATCCTTAGAGACAAATTTTTTCAGGACCAGAAACAGCAAGAGCCAACACATCCTGTCTACGTGAGTCAGACCAATCCAAGTCACGGTAATGTCCATGTTTAAAGATCTATGAAGAAAATACATGATTCATAAGTGGTAGGGGTATCACCTGCAGATGATAGGAAGGTGAGTTGGCAATAAGGAAAAACTGGCAATGTTTGTTCAAGCATTGCTCGGGCATCTTGTCTGCTCCTTGTCACAGATGCATCTTTGTCTGGTGAATAGGATATGCTGGTTATTCTCAGTTGTTCTTGCTACCCTGCTCTGGCTTTGGGAGGCTGGCCTGAATGGATTGGGTTCCTCTGCCTTCATGCTTTATACTGGGTTTAGTTAATGGAGAGCATAGTGAGAAGATTAGAGAGAGAAAGGAGAGTGAGTTTGCATTATTGGTTTCTCCAGTTCCATTCCACGTTGGCTGTCCTGACATAAGGCCACAGCTTCAGCCTTATGGCTTCTTTTAAAGCTCTCCCTATCACTTTGAACGGCCTCTCTCTTCTCTCATTCTTTTTTTTTCTGGTCACAGAAAAGCCAATTTATTATTGCAAATGTTAGCTTTTGTGGAGGACTCTAGGTCACATACTGGCAGTCTCATCGAATGTGACCATTACCTGTAATCAAAAATTTTCAAAACTAAAATTTTATACATATATATAATGTATAATATGATACAAATATTTTTTCTGTTCTTTAATTTCCAAAGCATGCTCATTCATCCCCGATTGACCAATAGTACAGAAATATCTTTTTATGACAGGCCAGGACATCCATTTTATCCCAGTTACACAAACACAAATGCAAAATAGTGTTACATGACTTCCTGGCCTGAAATTATAAGACTGTGTGTGCATACATATTTTTAAATCCCTTTATTCCCCTTCCATGTTTTTGGCTTAACTTTATTCGTGTAATATCTGCCTTTCTTATAGGTGTCTCTCTTGTGAAAGGCATCACTATCCAGTTAACCAAGTCAAATCACCTTCCTCTCCATCTCCCCACCTCCAGTCATCAAGTGCTAACAAGACATCTTCTTAAATCTTTCTGGAGTGGATCTCCTCTCCATTAGAATTCCCTTTTGCAAGTTCACTTCTTCATAAGTCTGACACCAAATATTTTAATTGCTCTGCTGCAGTTTTCTCTTCTTCAGTCAGTGGCAACAGCTCCACATGTGTTAGCTTTTGTAGTTCTTGTATCATGGTCATAGTCTTATTGACGGTAGCACAAATGCGGTTCTTACTCTCTTTCTGCTCTATAGTGATTGGTTTAAAGTGAGCATACAAAGTGTGATATCGAGACATTATTGCTGACAATTCCTTTAAGAGTGTAACTGGATTTTTCTTGCCTGCTGTATCAGGATGGTTAGTGTTGATTTCATATTCCAGCCTGTATTGAATGTAATTTAGATCAGAGTCAGCTTTCTAGAACATCAGTTCCAGCTTATCAACCTCCGCCTCCATGTTGAATAGTTTCTTCTCTCATCTTTCTGGCCCACAGAAAATAAGGGTGGTACTGCTCTATCCCCCAAATTATCCAATTCAAGTGTGCCATCTGTTTCCTGCTAGATCTGTGATCGGGGCCTGTTATCATTAAGCATTCATATCCCAGCTTCCTGACCCCAATCTCATCCTTACCAAAGATTATTCTGTTCATAAATTGGCTTCACATGTAAATTCAGCTACAAGAAGAGAATGTACGGGTCGTGTTGACACAAGCATTCTGTTCTGCCTGGCATTTATATTTCTCATTGTTAATTAAGAAATTGCCATTCTGATTTTATACCTTCTTATTTAATCAGGTTTGTTAGTACGACTCAGCCTTCCTGGAATTAATGAATCTGAGATGCTGCCAAAACTGAAGGTCTGGGCTGAATTTACACTGGGAGGGTCTGGTGACCATCTGCTACCACCCCCTCCCCAAGCTACTTAGGGTTCCTCACTCATGTCATGCTTTCACGCCTCAGGGCCTTTATCCAGGATGTTCTCTCCTTCTATGGATTCCACTCTCTCATCTTTTGGGTCACTTCTATGAATCCTCCAGAGCACTGATTAGGCATCACTTCCTCTGTGGAGTCTTCTTTATCTTTTCTAGAAATAATCTATTTAGCAGCTGTTTACTGAGCACGTTTATACCAGAAACTCTGAAATCTCCTGAGGACATAGGAGTGATTCAAGACAGTTCACAATTTGTGGTTTCAAAGATGAGATGTAAAGTGATATTAAAAAAATCCTATCCAAATGATAAAGTAAGACATCTGAAAGCTACTTGCAATGGAGACAGAATGAGGGCAATGGCAGGCTAGTGTCCAGGGGCTACCTGCAAATGATAGTATTTTACTTAGTTCATGAATTATTGTAATAGGCGAGGATAATAAAGAATAAAAGGCTTTCTGGGAGGGGCGGGGGAGGGAGGGGCGTGGTCAAAGAGTCTGGAGTCAATCAAGCTCTTAACTCTGAGTCGCTCCTTAAGCCTGGATGTTACATCCAGATGTTAGCCCTCCCACTTTAGTCTTAGCTGACTGGAGCAGTACTAGGTATTAAATCATAGGGTAGTCACTCTACAGGCTGGCCAGAGACATAGGAAGGTACTGACATGGGAACATCCCTGTTATATAAATAAGCCAAAGTTGGTCTCTGTGTATTGGCCCCCAGGTTGATTATGTCTTCACAGTAAGCTGAGACTTGTTAGCTCAAAAGCCCACAGGCACCAAACTCAAAAATTTTTTTACATTACTTTAAAAATAACCCAATCAAGCAGATTTTAGCCCTTAAGGGACTGTCCACTTGACATACCCTGCGAAACTACATCCAGTAGCTGCTGGCTGTTGCTAAGACAGACTCTTGTGGTTACAAATCGCCACGCTGCTCCTGTCACTAGACCTCTCTGACCCGGAGATTCCCCACTGTGTCGCTGAGTGACATCACCCAAGCAGGCGGTCCCCATCCCTTGCCAGTTCCCTTGCCCTCCTTTCCTTCTGGATAGTGTTTTCTGTGCTGTAAGCCTCTGAACAGTCTCATGCTGCAAGAGACTTCTCCTCTCGTGCAACCATATCCAAGCACTGCTCAATAAAGCTTTTTGTGTGTTTCTGCCTCTGTGGTCGTGTCTTTTTCCTTGATCAGCCCTTAATTCCTCAACCCCCCTACAAGCACACACTGGATACTGACTGGCTTAACACATCAGAGCCTTTCTTTGGGGGAGTTTTAATTGAAGGGGGAGAGATAATGAGCAGTTGACAGCAGGGGGCAGAAACAGAAAGGCATGTAGAGAGAAAGAGGCAGTAACTAAGGGCCACAGGCAACAGGAGCCATGAATCAGAGGGAAGGGGCAGAGAACTCAGTCAGTGGTAGCAAAAGATAAAGCACAGAAAAACTGAGCTGGAGTGACTGTAGGGTGAAACACTGGAGTAGGAGGCCATGGGTACATAAAGCCAGCCAGGGAGGAACAAAGTAGTACAGGAGAACTTAAAAGGACGTTTTAGCTCCTGAACCACATTCTGGTCTCCACAAGGCGGTGTCCTCCTTCCAGTCCTGCCACGAAGACGTGCCACTCAGTGTAAATTCCATTCTGAGAGATAATAGCGCCTTTCCCAAGGCAACCCTAGTATGTCTATATTCTTCATATCCAAAAGAATCAACTTTCACATAGTCTATTAGAAGAACATGGGCAAAGTCTGGAGTGGGGAGCTGTGTGGTGTTCTGAGGAATTCCAAGCAATTTGATACCTCTAGATAAGAAAGTATGAGTTGGAGGGGCATCTGGTTAGCTCAGTCAGTTAAGTATCTGACTCTTGACTTCAGCTCAGGTCATTGTGTCACAGTTTGTGAACTCAAGCCCCATGTTGAGCTCTGCACTCTCTTCCTATCTCTCTGCCCCTCACCTGCTGGTTCTCTCTTTCTCTCTTCCCCCTCTCCCTCCCACTCCCTCCCCCCTTTCAAAAGATTGCAGAGGTAATGGGGTTAGGTCATGAAGTCCTTGCGTGTGCTCTGCTGAGAGTCCCCAGTGTCATCTTGTAGGGAGCTGGTGGGCTTTTAAAGACTAAGTGATGGGCCAGATTCATGTTTCATTGGGTCACTTTGGCAAAGTGTAGGAGAATGTGAGATCGGCAAGGCTGGAGGCGATAGCAATCTGGACAGGAGAGGAGAGAATGCTTAGCAGGACTGAAGAAGAGGGGACATATTCAATAAATATTCAAAAAGTGAAAGCAGCAAGAATTGATAACTTATTACCTGTTGGGGTAGAAAAAAGAAAGATTAGTGTGCGATGGATAGTCCCTGTTGTTCAGAATTAGACACTGGATGAATGGGATGGCATTGACTGAGAAGGAAGAGCAAGTTGGGATGGAGAAGGGAAGAAAAGGAAAAAGATACACTTGAGGAATGCATAGGACATCACGTAGAGAAACCCAGAGGACACCTGGTTCCATGTGTCTGAGCTTCTGGGTGAGTCCTAAGTCACATCTTAGCACCAGCTGCCATCACTTACTCATCTTTCTATTGTTGAGTCCGTGCCCTAACATAAACAAATCCTCCAAATATCTCCTGCATCCCAAAGCCTCCCTCTTTGTCCTCTGGTTTGCCAACAAAGTTCCCTGTCATCAACACTTTCTCAAAGCATTCCTTCTTTTTTTTTTAATGTTTATTTATTTTTGAGAGAGAGAGAGAAAGAGAGAGAGAGAGAGAGAGAGAGAGAGAGCGAGAGAGAGCGCGCGCATGAGCAGGGGAGGAGCAGAGAGAGAGGGAGACACAGAATCCAAAGCAGGCTCCAGCCTGACATGTGGCTTGAACTCATGAGCTGTGAGATTATGACCTGAGCCAAAGTTGGATATTTAACCGAGTGAGCCACCCAGGTGCACCTCAAAGCATTCCTTCTTTCTGAACTTTAATGAGCTGTCCTTCAAGAACCTTCTTTTGGTACGACTCTCCCAAGTGAATCCTGACTTTTATTTATCTTCCTCTCACACCACACAAGTTCTTCAGGACCAGGAAGTGGAATTGGAGTTCTTAATTCCCATTTCCACATACCAACCATTTCTTCTGGAAAACCTCTGTTCCTTTGAGGGTCATTCCATTTGTTTTCTCTTTCTTCTCATTGTTATGAATCACCAACATCCTCATCACTTTCTCTCATTTGCCAAGAAGGTGGGTTCTATTTTAATGGTCTTCTCCCTTCAACATTTTCTTCATTCTGAATGATTTCTACTTCCATATGGATTAATAATCCATCACATTGGACTCTCATTTTCTTGATTTAATCATCTCTAAGCATTTCAACTTGGACCTCCATTTTTAGTGTCAAACCCTACGTCATGACTTCTGAAATGGCAACTTCAACTATCCCATTTTGTAACCACAAATTCTTATCAAAGACTGCACTAAAACTATCTTTTAACCTTAATGGAACCTTTCAACTTTTAGTCTCACCTTTTCTTACTATCTAGGGCTATTGCATGGTTATTAGGAACATAGAATTTGGAGCCAGATTGTAGGTTAATTTCTGAGAAAGGCTAAGAAAATGGAGAAATAGTAATTTTAAAAAAACTAATCCAGTTTCCAGTTTATCTTGGTGGTTGGGAAAAGGGAGTGTGGGCACTGCAGAGAGAGGGGCATCACTAAGAGGTGGTTTTCAACATAGCCCATAACAGGAAAGTAGAAGAAATGCTGGAATCCATCCCTCACAAAATTCTCTCACCACTTATTGTCTGCATGCAATGTTTTTTGGCTCAATCACTTGGCACTTAATTACATACTCTTTAATTTTTCACATCTGTCTGTCTGGAGCCTTGAATGTAGTCATGGAAAGCCCCCTGGGCCTATATTCAAAACAATGGATTCCAGATACAACTTCTTCCTGCAAGATCTTGAGCAAATCACTTAACTGCACCTTAAAATGTAAATAACAGTCCTGACCTCATCGAGTTATTTTAAAGATCAATGAGATAATATATTGAAAAACATTTGGTAAGCTTTAAAATGTTTTCAGAACAGAAGGTCTACTATCTCCCAATTATATTGGGAGAATTGTATGTTCTTTGTATAATTCATCAAGCCTGGTGCTCAAATATTTGTTGAGTGAATGAGTGACTTAACGCCTTAATGAATGAATGAGTTAGTGAATCAGTAAATGCCTATGTGCATGCTAAGCCTCTTTGATCCCCATCCCACAAGGAGAATTGGCTACCTTGTCAAGTTAACACTGTTAATACTATCCATTAATTAATTAATTCATTCATTCATTTGACAAACACATTCACCGCCAACCACATCACTGGTAATATGTTCCTACTTGCTTTCTCAATCAAAACTGTGCCTTCCCAGCAACAATGCATAAGGTTTCCTTTTCTCTTCATCCTCGCCAACACTTGTTTTTTCTTGTCTTTCTGAGTCGTTATTCTGACCTGGTGTAAGGTGATATCCCATTGTGGTTTTGATTTGCATTTCCCTGATAATTAGTGAAGCTACAGCATAGGGAATGTGGTCAACAATATTGTAACAGTGTTGCATGGTGACAGGTGGTAGTGAGCATAGCATAATGTATAGAGTTGTTGAATAACTATGTTGTACACCTAAAACTAATACAACATACACTCAAAAACAAAATAAAACAAACAAAACTGTGCCTCTATGAGGAATTTTTAAAAACTATATCCTATAGATAGGGAATCTGAAACACAGAAAGTAACTTGCCTAAAGTCACATGGGTAGGAAATTACAGAGCTTAATATACTGATAGGGCTCCGAGATATATACACAGAAGCCAGCACTGAAGGGTACTCCCCAAAGAGTATGAAAAGGGGGGAGCAGCAATTTCTAACAGCACTTTCTAAATGCACAGGTGCTGACCAAAGGGGATACGGAAAAGTCAGAGTACATTAGACTTGGGGGTATCAGAGTGACTTATATGGTCTTAGGCCATATTTTCCAAGACATGGCCTTTAAGACAGGAATTTGTATGCTGGAGGGCTGACACTATGAGAGCCTGAAGAGGCCAGGTGGAGAAGTTGGGTACTGATGAAGCTGCAGTAAAGGCCTCAGCTAGCCTAATGGGGAGCTCTGGCGCCAGTGTGGCCTGTCAGTGTGAGTTGTGATGGGAAGGTAGGTTTTACGGCATGGACTGGCCATTGGATTCCAGCTGTCTGTCCCTAGTGAGGGAGTAAGACCTTGGCAAGACAGCTTCCCTGGGAGGGACTGAACCATAAGTCCTCATTCAGCAGGGACACTGCAGCTGCTGGGGGATTGAATGTCTCTGTTCTTTTTTTTTTAATTAAAAATTTTTTAATGTTTTATTTATTTTGGATACAGAGAGAGACAGAGCATGAGAGGGGGAGGGTCAGAGAGAGAAGGAGACACAGAACCGGAAGCAGGCTCCAGGCTCTGAGCTAGCTGCCAGCACAGAGCCTGACGTGGGGCTCGAACCCATGAACGTGAGATCTGACCTGAGCGGAAGTCAGAGGCTTAACCGACTGAGACACCCAGGCGCCCCTGTTCTTTTTTTTTTTTTTTAATGTTTTAAAAATGTTTTATTTATTTTTAAGAAAGAGAGAGACAGAGCATGAGTGGGGAGGGGCAGAGAGAAAGGGACACACAGAATCGGAAGCAGGCTCCAGGCTCTGAGCTGTCATCACAGAGCCCGATGTGGGGCTTGAACCCACAAACCATGAGATCATGACCTGAGCCAAAGTCGGAGGCTTAACCTACTGAGCCACCCAGGTGCCCCATGAATGCCTCTGTCCTGAAGGGGGGTGTGGGCATCAAATCACATCATCTACCACAATGTTATCAACACTTCTAAAAATTGAGTATGTTAACTAGCCTGGCTGGATGAACCAGATAGAGGTAGAAACATGAAAAAACAAAAACAAAAATAAAAACAGAGCTTCAGAGACAAGGGCTAGAAATAGCCATAGAAGACCTGTACCTCTCATCACCAAGATCTTTTTCCGGGGATAACCGCAGGGGTCATCCCTGCCTGGTACCAGGCTGCCTTCCCATTGTCTCGCTTGAACTCCTTGTTCAATGTCCAAGCTCCTCGGGGGCATTTGGGCTTCCTGTGTAGCGAAGCTGCAAAACCAAATAAATATGGTGGCATTCTGCCCTAAATGCTCAGCCCTCTGGCTATACAGACATGAACCCATTCCCAGTCCCATACCCTCTGGGTCAATGAGAAGATCAAATTCCTGAACTGGCAGAATGAGGTCCACACCAAGGAGATGACTACTTTGTGGAGAGCTGTCTGAGAAGCCAATAGGCTCTTCCCAGGCCTTTACCACAGAAGGGGTCATTAGTGATTCTGGAGCCTACAGAGGAGCAGTGGAGCCAACCAATCAGGTAACAGGAATTATAGGGATTTCATAGGAAAGAGAGGACCTGACTAAGAGAGATGCAGCCAGGCAATGACCATGGAAATCTACATGGATCAGGATGTCTCTGAGAAGGCAAGTGTCCTAGTGGTTGAAGTCAGTATGGAAACCATGAAGTGTGTCACTTAGGGACTGGGCATTAAAAAGATGAAGGAGCTGGGTGTTTAAAAAAAAAAGCAGGACAGAACAAGGGATAGAAGATATACTTATTTTGGAGGGAATAACTAAGCTTACTCTGTGTCATGGGGACAGTTTGGTGCAAGAAACTCAAATCCAATCAAGCTAATTTAAGAGATGTCATTATAGGAGACTAGGGTATCTCACTAAGTTCACTAGCAAGAAGACAGCCATGAGGACCAAGTGAAGGGATACAGAATGTCCTTAAAATGACACTGGAGGAGGAAGGAAGCTCCATAAACACTTCAAAGTCATTTCTTTTTTAAAATTTTATTTATTTTATTTTTTTTTCTTTTGTAGTTTATTGTCAAGTTGGTTTCCATTTAACACCCAGTGCTCATTCCAACAAGTGTCCTCCTCTATGCCCATCACCCCCCTTCCCCTCTCCCCCACACCCATCGGCCCTTAGTTTGTCCTCAATTTTCAGGAGTGTCTCATGGTTTGCCTCCCTCCCTCTATTTTTTCCCCTTCCCCTCCCCCATGGTCCTCTGTTAAGTTTCTCCTGTTCCACTTATAAGTGAAAACACATGGTATCTGTCCTTCTCTGCCTGACTTATTTCACTTAGCATGACACCCTCGAGGTCCATCCACTTTGCTACAAATGGCCAGATTTCATTCTTTCTCATTGCCATGTAGTATTCCATTGTATATATAAACCATATCTTGATCCATCCATCAGTTAATGGACATTTAGGCTCTTTCCATGATTTGGTTATTGTTGAAAGTGCTGCTATGAATATTGGGGTACATGTGTCCCTATGCATCAGCACTCCTATATTTCTTGGATAAATTCTTAGCAGTGCTATTGCTGGGTTATAGGAGAGTTCTATTGTTAATTTTTTGAGGAACCTCCACACTGTTTTCCAGAGAGGCTGCAACAGTTTACATTCCCCCCAACAGTGTAGGAGGGTGCCTGTCTCTCCACACCCTCGCCAGCATCTCTAGTCTTCTGATTTGTTCATTTTAGCCACTCTGACTGAAAAACCATTTCTTTATGAGTGAATTGAGCTCAGTGCTTTTTGCTAATACTTGTAGGAGCATGATGAAGCAAAAGCAAGATTAATTTGCTGATAGTCAACAACTCTTTACAAAAGCTGAATTTTATACAAATTTATGAAACATTCATAAACATTTTTTTCACAGACTTCTGGAGAGCAGAGAGTAGCTATCAAAATGTAATAGAAAGCAGGAAAAAGTTTAACTGAAAGATGAAAAACTTCAGATGCATTAGTGCTATGGCAACCAGCCAGATCCCTCCAATTATGTCCTTAATTGTGTCCATAAATAATTTATAACTCACCATTTGTGTCTGAGGCAAAAGATTTCTAACAGCAAATGCTTAAGTAGCTGTTAAGGCCTCTAATGATTTCCGATTTTGAATTAATCAGAACTCCTATAGGCTGTGATTTTGTAGCCCCTCTTGAAGAAATTTGGTAAGGATTACTCAAGTGTGGAGAGAATGGTCTTTGGTGTCTAATTGGAACGCATTGTCCGAGAGGCAACAAACTCAACCCTCTTTGCTGTTAACTTTCCCAGTGGATTTCAGTTAAGGTCAAAAGCCAAACCCATGAAAATCAGAAATCAAACAGAAAGTGAAGATTCCAGTGGCCCTGTGATTAGTACTCTGATAGCTCTCATTTCTTCATCAGAAGCAGAAGCTAATTTTCCCCCTCTGATAGTCTGCACTAAGTGTTTCAGGCGTCTGTATGCTGCCTGTTGGTTTCCACAGCTTCTTTAGGTCTTATTTTTTTAATTTTTTAATTGAAAGATAGTAATGGATATATAATAAATATAGTGGCTCAAGTGCACACATCTTAAGTATAGAGCTCAGAGAGTGCTTTTGTTAAAGGGTTCACTCATGTGATGATCATGCAGAACATTCCAGCCCCCTATAATGCTCTCTTACTGCTTCCCACAGTGCTCGGCCTCTTGGTGGGGTCAGCTGGAAAGTGATGCAAAGGCCCTGAGGCTTCCTTACTACAAAGTTCCTGTGCTTTCACCTGCATAGAAACCCTGGAACACTTCCTCGGTGAGTTCAAGGTCTCGGCACCACTGAGCAGACCATTTTTAAACTCAGATGTCCCAGAGGGTATTTGGCAGTGAGATGGGTGTGGGACCAGCCACAGGAGAAGGGTTTGTTTGCTTCCAGCCAAAGGCCATTGAGGTTTGCAAAACCCCTTCTCCAATCAATCTTATTCAAGTATTTTGTAATCCCTGGAAGGCACTTGCATGACCACACATGGTTCGGCCTGGCCAAGGTTACACTTGGAGGAGGCCACGTACTACTGGTCACTGCTGAAACAAGAGGCTTAGGCGCCCCAGTAGTTCTGCTTTGCCAAGACCTGTGTGGTAAGATTTCATTCCCAGGAATGAATATCTATCTAGGATTATGCCTAGTGGCAGGCGGGAGGTCAGGTTTCTCTCTCTCTCTCTTTTTTTTTTAATGTTTATTTATTTTGAGAGAGAGAGAAAGAATGAGAGAGGTACACAGAGAGAGAATACTGTCAGCACAGAGCCCAGTGAGGCTTAAATTCAGGTTTGTGAGATCATGACCTGAGCTGAATTCAAGCGTTGGGTGCTTAACTGACTGAGCCACCCCGGCGCCTCTAGTTTTCTCTTTTATACACAGATTTTGACCCTTGGGGAGGGATAGCTACTAGCTCATACTTATCGTACCTTTATGAAGTGCCCAGCACTGTGATGCTGTAAGGACACAGGTCTGAATCGAACTGACTCTGACCTTGGAGGCCTAAGTGCCAGTTTCTCAGAATCATTAGACAATAAAAAGGCACACATTGCCCAAGGAAGGAGGGGCCACCCTTGTAACACCCAATCAGGAAAGGCCAGTTAACACCTTTAACATTTCTAAGGGCAGGCCTAAAGATAGAAGCTGCGCCCTACTACATGAGGGTCCTGGGTCCACTCGGTAATTGGTTAAAGTTACTGCCAATGATGTTATGCTATAATGATTGGACCCCTGTACCTGTGTACAGGGGTTTCCTGTAACTCCCCCTTCCCCAACCCATAAAGGCCCTACCCCGCCTTTGTTCCGGGCTTTCCGCATAGATCCACTGTATTGGTGAAGTCTGTGAGCCCCAGCTTATAAGCCTGTAATAATAAAGCCCTTTGCTTTTGCATGTGTGACTCAGTCTCCCTGGTGGTCTCTGGTTTTTGAGGACAATATTGGAAACTTGGGTATAACAATACCTGTAACTGCCTTGACCCCAATAACTCCATTTTAGAAATAATGAAATAGGGGAGCCTGGGTGGCTCAGTCGGTTAAGCCTCCGACTTCAGCTTAGGTCAGATCTCACGTTCGTGGGTTCGAGCCCCGCGTCAGGCTCTGTGCTGACAGCTAGCTCAGAGCCTGGAGCCTGTTTCAGGTTCTGTGTCTCCTTCTCTCTGCCCCTCCCCCTCTCATGCCACAGCCTTGCTGCTTCCCCAAATGGCCCCCCTGCTTCCCAGAAAGAGTTCTGGGGTGCCGTGGTCATGATCAGCACCCCCACGCCAGCAGGGACTCTGGCTTTGGGCTAGGAGAGGAAGCACAATTCACCTGATTTATGAGTTAATTAAATTTCTGAACCATGGCTGCAAATCAACACTTTATAAATCAAAGTCCTATTTCCTAGAGGCACGATATTATAAACTGGAGTTCTGTTTCTGGAAATCCATTTATTTCACAAAAATATAAAAATCAATGATGAAAATAAAACAAAATACACACAACACACTCAAATACATACACATATAGGGCAAGGGTTTATTAGGTTTTAAGAAAAAGCAAACAATAGAAAATTAATCTTTATGATTAGTTAAAGGTTAAATTGGGTGGACTTTCCTCAAGGGCTGGATTGGCTAGGGTTTCTTAAAGCATGAGTTAAATGAGATTTAAATTAGAGACGCCTTCAGTGCTTTTGAGTAAAATTTCCCTGGAGCAAAAACAGGCATCATTCTCTGTTCCAAGGGCTTTTGAGTTGGCTCAAAATCAGGGGTATCTTTCTTAACACTTCTCATGGCTCAAAGGCATCTGAAAAACAGTGTTGCTGTTCCAGTCCTGTTTTTTGCTCCTTGAGAAGTTGTCAGGTGATGGCAGTGTGAGATTTGGTCATTACAGGGGGGACCTTATGATAAGAAGGAATGAAGAGATGGGGGTGACACTTCCTGTGGTGGAGAGTCAGGGGTTCACCCCATACACTCAAAGCCTCGAGAGCATCCCCTTGCCCTGCACCCTCAAAAGCCTCTGCCTGGCGGCCGGGGCGCCCGGAATCTCATGGTTAGAGGTGGTGGCGCTAGAGAAACAAAAATAGTGAGGGAAAGTGGATTTCTCATTTCTATAAACTGCTTCCTAAAGCAGTCAGAGCTGAAAAACCAGCATCTCAAAGGATGGATGCAGCCTGGCCCGTATCTTAATGGCATGGGAACCACTTGCTAGAGAGAAGATTCTGATCTGGCTCCTCGGAGGGGACCTGGGACTCTGCATTTCTAACAAGCTCTCGGGCAACAACGCTGATGCTTCTGGTCTCAGGCCCTCACTCTCAGGAGCAAAAGTTCACAGATCCGATGGCCACAGAGCCGTTGCCTCTGTCTTGCCTTAACTTTGTGCAAAGACAATATTGCCTTTAGATCCCTATACAGACACATCTAATCCTGGGTCATCAGCACTTTAACTCTTGGTAGTTGTATATTTGGTCATACTAATTAGTTCAATATTTTAAACCTTCTTTTTTTAAGCTTATTGATTTATTTTTGAGAGAGACAGAGAGAGAGAGAGAGAGATCACAAGTAGGAGAGGGGCAGAGAAAGAGGAAGACACAGAATTCGAAGCTGGCTCCAGGCTCTGAGCTGTCAGTACAAAACCCGATGTGGGGCCCAAACCCACGAACTGTGAGATCATGACCTGAGCCGAAATCAGACACTTAACCCACTGAACTACCCAGGCGCTCCAATATTTTAAGCCTCTGTGAGTCAAAATAGAACAAGGCTTTCTGAAGGGGCTCTACAAAAATTCTCAGGCTTCTCCCACAATAGGCCCTTCTCCAGACTCTCTTCCCCCTTCCCCCCTCCCCCAGAAATCTCTTCTCCAGACTCTCTTCCCCCTTTCCTCCTCCCCCAGAAATCTCGCTCTGATTGTTTTTATTCTTTGTTCTTTGACTATAGACTTCTTGTGACTGATACATCCTTGCTTCATATTGCCTTTTCTCCCATCATTAATAAAAATGCAGTCCATGCTGGTGATTTTGTGTCATTCTGAATGCACAGGAAATTTGAAATAAATGAATGAGGTTCATAGTGGGGTTCAGATGGCCGTTCCAGGACTGGAAAAACATGCTTTCAAAATATAAATGAGCAAACGTGACTTGGGCTGGATAAAGCACGGGAAGGTTTTTCACAAGTTGGCAGCTAGCTAAAATGGGACCCCAGAGTTAACAAGCCAGACCTGGAATGCCCGCTGCTTCGGGAAAAGCCCGTTGTGGGGTTTCTCATCCAGACACCTGAAGGGACAGCCAAGTGGGCGCTGATGGCCCCTGCCCCCTCCATGTCCCTAGACCGCAGGTCCACTTCAGACATTTGTGGGGCTTGGACAAAGAATTAGGCCCTCAAACCATTTGTCTAAATGTTTAAAATTATAAGTTAAGGTAACAAGTTGTAGGGAAAAAAAATTCTGCCCTCTGCTGGGACACTTATATCTCTATAACTACCCGGAAAGCCTTGTTCAGTGTCTAAATTCTTATATTCTTTGGATTTCTTTTGTTGTTGTTTTTAATTTTTTTAAGTTTATTTGTGTGTGTGTGTGTGTGTGTGTGTGTGTGTGTGAGAGAGAGAGAGAGAGAGAGACAGAGACAGAGACAGAGACAGAGAGACAGAGAGAGAAAGAGAGAGAATGAGCAGAGGAGGGGCAGAGAGAGAGGAAAAGAGAGAATCCCAAGCAGGATCAGTGCAGAGTCTGATGCAGGGCTCGAACTCCTAACTGTGAGATCATGACCTGAGCTAAAACCAAGAGTCAGATGCTTCACTGACTGAGCCACCCAGGCACCCCATATCCCTTGGATTTCTGAGCCAGAAAATAATGGTGCCGAGATGGCCAATCCCTTCCTCATAACTCATGCCTGTTGCCCTTCTTGTCGACCCTCAGCTACATTCCACACCAAGAGGGACATTGCTCCCTTGTGTCCAGATACTCCAGCCCGTGGCCCAAGCTCCTTCCACATCTCTCCTGGCCACAGCCTTTGGCAGCTGCTCAAGCCCAGGGAAGCACACACCACAATGTGTTCTGCCCCAGAAAGGAGTCCCCCAGGACTGACTCAGCTTCCTGAGGGATCGGGTGGTATTGGAAGGTGAAAGAGAAAGGAAATGCCTACGTTTTCAGAATGGATCATTATGAAGTAAATATCTCCAAGGATCTGGCTGTGAAATTGATTCTCCTGGCACATCCCATACTCCCTGCTCTGTGTGTTGGGGTCTGTTCTGTGACCCCCCACACCCGATCCGTTAGGCAAAATCCATACATGGATTTTCAAGTTTACTCTGTTAAAATTGGCAATTATCTCTTTAGAGAAATCTGCCTCATTTCCAGGGCACGGATAACAGTGTGGGGGGTATTTGGGGGGGGGGGATAGGAACCTTCCCTGTAATTTGATTCATTTTCTCTTGGAGAGAAACACAACCGGAGTGCAGGCTTCTGTAGCAGCTGATGGCTTAATTGCCACATGCATCTCGTGGGGAGCACTTACTTGGCATCCCTGCGCTTGACTCCCTGGCACTGGGGAGCAGCTGACACCTGGAGAGCTGAGAGTGTTGGTGGCTGCCACCCAACAGTGAAGAAGGACTTGGAAACATCCCTCCTTTGCTCCCATTTAAATCACCTCTTTATTTTTAAGGACCATGTGATCTGGTGCCATTTTAACCACCAGAGATTGCATGCACCGTAAGTGTTCATGGACTGTTTCCCCTGCCCCCAGTGCAGTGCCTGGCCCAGGCGGGGGACTCAGCAATGTCTCTTTAGTAAGGACACACTGGCTCTAGACTGGCTCTTTGTGAATGGCTTTATGACATTTGAGACACGGAAGTGAGGGTTTTCTATCTACACTCACAGTAGCCCAAGTGGAAGACAAAGATGGCCACTGTCCACCTTCCAAGTCGTTGAAGAGACTCTTCTAGATCCTAGGATCTGGCAGAAGTTGCCTGAGGTGTTGTAGACAAGAAACATAGGATGGGCCAGCCTTTCTTCCTGAATTAGTGCTGCTCCTGCCCAGCCTGAGTGCCAGGTACCTTAGAGGGGCCTTGACACAAGAACTGTGCCAAGAGCATAGTTCCAGTTATTAATGGTGAGGATTTCTTCTTCTTCAGTGTTTTTCTACCACAGCAATCCCATCATATGAAGGTGCTGGCCTCGTACAGGTTTTTAACCTACAAATTCAGAAAGGAAGGACAGCGGACCATTGTCCCACTAGTCAAGAACTCTTAATAGGGTAGTTGCTAAAATGCCCAAGACTTGTGCTTTGGAAACACTCAACATGGAAGATGCACAAAACAAATTTCATGGAAACCCTTCAGAAGTCACCATGCTTCATAATTAGAATTTGCCCCAGATCTACCAGCAAATAGTAAAATGGCCAGAACAGAATCAGTTATCAAATATTTGCTGAGCACCTTCTCAATGCCACCGAGTCCTGATGGACATCATACTTGCCTCACAGAGCTGACAGCGCCACGGGTCCTCATTTCACTACATCTCCTGCAGAAAAATGCTCAAATAATGGGTGGCAGCTATTAATAGGTTGTGTCCTAGACCTTCCTGGACTCTAGGCTCTGGGATACTGGGATGAGTGGACTGGATTAATCAGCCCCAAGCCCCTTTACCACTATTTGTCAACTATCTGAAGTCCAATCAGCTCAGTGAGTTGAAGTTCGGTCACTTTTTCTAATGATCTTCTTTTTTAAAATGAAAGATATTTACACAAAGTCGTTGTTACTTGGTAAGGAAAATGTGATCGTCAGCTAGAGGAGACATTTGAAACAAACATTAAAATCTACACTTAATATACAAAATGCTGGCTTCCTGAACAGTACATACTCCATTATAGTGAGGCTATAATTTACAAGAAAACTTTTAAAACTCTGAATACCTTGGTGTGCTGCAAGAGTTAATGGGGCTTTCATGGTGGTATCTTCACCTATGTAAACAGAAAATCTCATGGAAGATATTTGGCCCAATAATGGGAGGCACCACAAACCATTCACTTTGTGGCTTTTAGAAAATAGCTCAAGGGGCTTCTGGGTGGCTCAGTCGGTTAAGCATCCAACTTCGGCTTGGGTCATGATCTCATGACTTGTGAGTTCGAGCCCCATGTCGAGCTCTCTGCTGACAGCGCAGAGCCTAGAGCCTGCTTCGGATTCTGTGTCTCCCTCTCTCTCTCTGCTCCTCCCCTGCTCGTGCTCTGTGTCTCTGTCTCTCAAAAATAAGATAAATAAACATTTTAAAAAATTTAAAAAGAAGAAAAAGACTCAAATTTATTTCCATTCTGCCCAGGTAGATTTGTTCTAGTATTGACCAAAATAGAATAATTTTGCAAAATTTTTTCAATTAAAGCTAAAAGCCATTGCCAAGAAACAACCATAGGATGCTCCTAAGAATATGTCCCTATCTCTATCTGATGAAGTCTCTCCTTTGCAAACTATACCTTTCCCCAACATGGCACTTCTCATCCACTTAAAATGTCATATATACACCCCTATGTTTATTGCAGCATTATTTACAATAGCCAAGATATGGAAGCAACCTAGTGTCTACCAATAGATGAATGGATAAAGAAGATGTAATATATATATATTACATGTATATATATAGTGTAATATTACTTGGCCATAAGAATGAAATCTTGCCATTTGCAACAATATGGATGGATCTAGAGGGTAGAATGATAAGTGAAATAAGTCAGAGAAAGACAAATACCATATGATTCCACTCACATGTGGAATTTAAGAAACAGGACATATGAACAAAGAAAAAAAGAGACAAATCAAAAAACAGACTCTTAAATGTGGAGAACAGGTGGTTGCCAGAGGAGGTAGGTGGGAGGATGAGTAAAAGAGGTAAAGGGGATTAAGAGCAGAGTAATATAGGGGATTATTTAATCACTATATCATACACCTGAAATTAATACAACACTGTATGTTAATTATACTGGAACTTAAAAAATGAATAAGTAGAAATTTAAAAACAAAATGTAACAGTCATCATTACTTGGAGTTTTAGGTGATAGCTGCCTCTGCTTGAAGGTAATTTTTTTCTTTTAAAAACTTTTAACATTTATTTATTTTTGAGAAACAGAGAGAGACAGAGCCTGAGCTGAGAGGGGCAGAGAGAGGGAGACACAGAATCAGAAGCAGGCTCCAGGCTCTGAGCTGTCAGCACAAAGCCCGATGTGGGGCTTGAACTCACGAACTGTGAGATCATGACCTGAGCTGAAGTCGGATGCTCAACTGACTGAGCCACCCAGGTGCCCCTTGAAGGTAATTTTTTTGAATTAAATATTTACGCAATGGCCAAACCAAAGTGGGTGGCAGGATAAGCAACTGATGTAAAAACAAAATAGAGAAAATTGAGAAATTAGCTTAATAGTTTGGAAAAGTATTCGACTGTTGTCCTAAAAGAGCCTAGTGATAAAATCCTTAATCAGGATTTTATACTGCACAATCTTGGTAAAGGTGAGGATCTGGGCCCAATGTGCATACTTTATTTCTTCTCTAGACCTTGCCTGGGAGGAATAGACAGACAGGCATTCTGAAAGCCTCCATGCGTTCGTGGTTTAAATATATTATTATGTTAAATATATTTGTATAGTAGCCCCCTCTTGTGCCCTCCATGGGAATCCATTTTGATGAAAAGGAAAATGCACCGTCTAGAAATTTCAAGAAAGTACACCTCCATTACCACTCCCATTTTGTTGATTTCTGCTGATTTTCATCCAGAACATTTCAGAAATCTGATGGTGCACTTACTTGTTATAATGGGAGATACTATTTTTAACTAACAAGCTCAAAAACTGTTCCATTCTGATTTTTCATTTCCATTAGGACCCCAGCACAAAACCAGTTCCAAAGACAGGTAATTTCATATTTAAAGTTAGAAATTCACCTTACCAAAATAGACACATTTCGTCATGAAAGATGTATTAACACTTAGAGATTTTTAGTTCCTTCTTCTTAACTTACATCTAACAAAACTTTATTTCACTTAAAGGGCAGTGATAAAAAAAAGACAATGTCATGGTCTGTAAGTTTCCTGCCTTCACAGTGAAAGGACACAGGTCTGAACCAAACTGACTCCATGACAGGCTTTAAGTTTCCTCTCTGTCCTTGAAGGCCTAAGTGTCAGTTTCCCAGAATCATTAGGCAATAAAAGGGCACAGATTGCTCAACAAGCGACCACCCTAGTAACACCCAATCAGAAGTGGCCAGCTAAAATGCTTAACATTCCTAAGGGCAGGCCTGTAGATGGAAACCATAGATAGTTACCTGTTGTTTAATACTAGATTAACCAGTTACTCACCCCACGTGGGGGTCCTTAGCCCACCCTATAATTGGTTATTTTCGAAAAAGCACTAAAGGTCATGATTGGGTCCCGCCAAAAGTAACGAACACTCTGGACAATGTGTGTGGTTAGAATTGCTGCAAAGGTTGTTATGCAATGAGGATTGGATTACTGTGCGTATGACATAATTTTCTGTAACCCCCCCCCAAACCCCATAAAAACCCTACCCAGCCTTTGATCAGGGCTCTCAGCACGGATCCACTGTGTTGGTGAGGTCTGGGAGCCCGAGCTTAAGCCCAAATAAATGCCCGTTGCTTTTGCATACATGACTCCATCTCCCTGGTGGTTTCTGTGTTTTGGGGATATTGCGATCTGGGCATAACAACAGCTGAATAATTTTAAAAACATAGCAGAAATAGTGTCTATCTCCTATACGTTCCAAAGTGGAAAATTTATAAGAGCAAAGCTTAGGAAGTTGCCAGGTTGAACCACTTGGCCCGAGTGCTGTCAAAGAGATAGGAAACAGTGGTGAGGTTTACTGTTCCTAGAAGTAGCTGGGTGAATATCATGATTGACTTCACCTAGAGGTTTCCAAACAGATCCTTTATCTCTACCAAGTGCTTCATTTAAATCTACCCAAGTATGGAAGAAGACACTCGTGTCCCCAGATCTGGACCATTTTTCACAACCCGCTAAACTTCCCAGGTATATTTATCTCTCTCATCTTTCTCATCTCATTTGTGATGGGCTCCTCAAGCTGGAAGGATTTGAGTAAAATACCACCCCTTGGTAGACCAAAGGCTTCCGAAGGAATAGAATTAACATTATTCCCCTTTGGTAAGGTAACCTTCGCAGGTTCTACAGATTAGGGTGTGGACATCTTTGGGTGGTATGTTAGTTAGGATTCTACGAAGAAAAAGACTCACTGGGATTTATTTATTTGTTTATTTATTTGTTTCTTTGTTATAGGGACTGTCGCACACAATTATGGAGACTGGAAAGTCCCGTGGACTGCTGTCGGCCAGCTGGAGAACTGGGAAGTCTGGTGAGTGTATTCAGGCCAGGGCTGAGGGCCCAGGAACCAAGAGCGCTGTCTGAGGACAGGAGGACATGAATATTCCAGTTCACGCGAAGAGAGAAAATGAGCTCTTCTTCCTTTTTACTCTGTTCGGCCCTCAGTGGATTGGGTGATGTCACAGTGCTGCCCACCTACAGGGGTGGGGGTGACCTTCTTAGTTCAGATTCAAATGTTAATCTCTTCTGGAAAAAACCCTCACAGAAACAACCAGAAGTAATGTTTTACCAGCTCTTTGGGCATCACTTACTGCAGTCAAGCTGACACATAAAACTAATCATCTCAAGGGGTCATTATTCTGTCTACCACAAAGATGTAACCTCTGATCTTTGCGACCCCAAATGCCATGCTCACCCACAGGCACGCCTCCTGCTCCTGTGGCCCACCCTGGAGCTGAGACCTCCCCCCCCCCCGAAAATGTTTCCTCTGGGAGTCTGCTGAGGTACCTCTGAGCTCTGCCACACACACTGCTGAGCATAGCAGTAACAGTGAGGTCTGGCCTTGGTATGGTGGCGAGCCCTCTGAGTGCCCTTCAGGGTTGAGGTTTTTTTCTCTGGAGGTGTTGTTATCAGGTAGGGTCCTGACATTCCACTCAAAGAGACAATTGTAACCACTTTACTGAAGCTACCTCAGAAAGAAATGCTTTCACAGTACACTAAGGACTTCGCTGTGGATGATATTTAAGAAGTCATAATAATGTAAATGGTGACTAGTAATTTAAGATAAAACATTAATATAACCACCTTGAGAAGTGATTGGAGGATTTATAAAACTCCTCATCTAGCAACACAGGAAGCTGATAGTGTTTAGAACTGATAAATCATAAAATTATGGCCTAAGCATACTACTTGGAAAAATGCAGGAAACAACCAGAACAAATGATGAAAAGAGCTAAATGTTCAGAAGTTTCTGGGCAGCAGAACTTAAGGACAGGACACTGTGGGTTTTTTTTCAATTACAAGCCTTTCAGGAGATTTTCATTTAGAGCCAGACCTTAAAAAGAAAATTCAGATCTATTCTTAGTATAGAATTGGGGAAATGTAATGGTTGGAAAACAGACAAATCATTGAAGAGTTTCCCTAGTACAATTTCAACTTGTTTGCAAAAAGGAAAAGAAAAAAACCTTTTGCTGTAATACATAGAGACTAAAATCATATGTAGATAAATGTGCCAAGTGCTTATTTCCCTTGAAATCCAAACTCAGCACAAATAAGCAATTAGGCCAAAATTTTAAATTTTATTTTGAGAGTGGGAGCAGGAGAGGGGCAGAGAATCCCAAGCTGTCTCTGCCCAGCACAGAGCCCAATGACAATTAGGTCAAATTTTAAAGGCAGACAAAATCATACCTACTATGCTTCTACTGGCATTTGAAGCACGTTCATAAAGTCATAATTCATTTGAAAAAAAAAATCAAGTTATCTACATACAGAGAGAGTGTGAAAATACAGGCAGATTTATCTTTATCTCCTGGCAGGGAGAACCAAACTGTAATCCTGTTAAATACCAGATCTCATCTCCCAGAAGGGCTGAGACCAGCATTCTGCCTTTGGTGAAAACTCATCCTAAAGAATGGGGGTCCTACCTTAGGCGAGGCAGCAGCTTCTCTCTGAGTGTCCCATGAGAAGCTACAAATGCCCAAATATCCTCTTGTGCTACAAATATCCCTACCCTCATGCCTGCCCAGGATGCCAATTCCCCAACTCTGCTCATTTCTCTGAGTTAAAGTCTAGCCTTCAGGAACATCCAAGCAAAACATCAGTAAATCAATAATTAATAAATAAGTAAATAAATAAATGCACCAGTAAATCAATCACTCAGGAAGGGCCTCAGGGGAAAAGAGCTCTTCTCTGTTCTGTCTACTCACAGAATACTTCTGTAATTCGAGTGTGTGGGGTTTTCCCACACCAAGCAATCTCTAGTTAGCTGCAGACACCAGCCAGGTGTCTTACAATTTAATTCAATTCTGATGCTATCCACCTGGAGACCTCATGGTGAAGGGCACCACCCCACAAGACTGCCCCACTTTAGATGGCAATCACAAGTCCCAGGTTGTCACCTGTACTTTTCATTGATTGACTATAAACTGGAAGTTCATACCACTTCCTCCTTGAGCATGGTAATTAGCTAGCCTGGCTCAGAGCTCAGAAAACTATTTACTAGCTTACAGGTTTATTACAAAAGAACTCAACTTGGGATGGAAGAAATGAATGGAGCAAGCTATGTAGGAAAGAGGCACAGAGAAAACTTCCATCACCTCTCCAGGCATGCCACCCTATATTACTGGGGAAATGGGAGGTTCTGATGACCTAAAGGACTGGAACCATTTTGGAAGGTATGATGTAAGTGAAAGAGAAGCTTCAATGCCAGTCATGATTTCCGGAAATGTTTGTTTTTCCTTTAAATGCTTTGACATATGTCAGCCATAGAGTGGAAAGTGTTAATAATATATCTCAAACTGGCTATTACAAGACAAACCGAGTAAGACATGGGGCTTCAAATTAAGCCAAAATGTTGTTTAATGAGAAACCTCCCCAAAAACTTCTAGTGAGATTCAGCTATGGAGAGATGTTGGTATGTTATCCACCCAACCATCCATCCTTCCTTCCTTCCTCCCTTCCTTCCTTCCTTCCTTCCTTCCGTCCGTCCATCCATCCATCCTTCCTTCTATTCATCCATCCTTCCTCCCATCCATCATTTCATCCATCCACCCATCCATCCATCCTTCCTTCCTTCCTTCCTTCCTTCCTTCCTTCCTTCCTTCCTTCCTTCTATTCATCCATCCTTCCTCCCATCCATCCTTTCATCCATCCATCCATCCATCCAACAAAGAGAGATTGAGTAACATCCATGAACATGGAAGATTGACCTGGACACACTCTACTCAGCTTTCCTCTTTAATTTTGGTTGCATCTAGGTGCACACATTCTCTGCCTCTCCTTCAGAGCTGGGCTCCCAGGTAGCACTGCCTGGGGTCAGGATATTCCGTCTGTCTAATTCTGGAGTCCTATTAATCAGGCCCAATTGGTTCTTACACCAAATGACATCCTCCACTTTAGTAATGACCTGTTATTTTGTCCACGGTCCTTTCCTTTTTCATATGTCTCAACATATTTGCAACTTAAGTGACAATAAGATGTGATGGTTTTAAATTAACTGGATGATTTATTTGAACTTACAAAATGCTAACACTTGACCTGCTGTTTGAACTTGGTTGTATTCGGTTTTATCATGGGACAGGGTGAGTAAAGAGATTTCTTGGATCCTATAGAGAGAAGAGCCAAGATTGTCAGGGGTGTATGAAGATGGAATGAACCTCAGATCAAGTGGGGCCTTAGAAGTTTTTTGTCACAGAACACTATGGTTCTGTGACCCCTCCCCATGATGGTGAGGGTGGTGATGACAATAATTTGACTGATAGCTGCCCTTCTTTTGTTTGGAGCTCACTGCAGGCCAGACTCCACAATAAATATTTTATGTGCAATATCTCATTTAATCCTAACAAGTATGTGATGTAGGTGTTTATGTCTCTTTTATAAGAACGTAATTTGAGGATTAGGTAAAACAGCCCATTTACCAAAAGTCATACAACCAGTAACAGCTGAGCTAGAACTTGAACCCAGGTCTCCCAATTCAAATCTTTCAATCAGAGTTGTGTTCTTGGATGCCTTCCTTGGAATTAGGACCTGGGCTGTAGCCCGCAGTCTCCATGCAGGTGTCCCATGGGGTAAAGGCCTCCATGTGTGTGTCTTAGCACTGCCCGCAGGAAGTGGTGAATTATTCACACTTATGTCCAAATGGCCCCAAGCAATTGGCTCCCAAAACCCCCTTCTCAGGGTTGCTAATTTTCTATAATGATTCATAGGACTCAGGGGAAACTTTACTTACTACTAATGTTGGTTTCTTAGAAGGGATATTACAAAGGATACAAATGAATAGCCAGACAAGGAGGTCTGGAAGGGTCCTGAGCACAGGAGCTTCTGTGGAGTTTGGGATGCACCAGCTTCCTGGCATATGCATGTGCGTACCAACCCAGAAGCTCTCCCAAACCCTGTCATTTAGGGCTTGTATAGAGGTTCCACTAGGTAGGCATGATTAATTAAATTGTCGGCCATGGTGATTAGCCCAATTCCCAGCTCCTCACCCTCCTTGGAAATCTGGGGTAAGTCCAAAAGTTCCAACCTTCCAACCACATAATTGGTTCCTCATGCAATCAGCTCCCAGCCTGGAAATGAGATGAAATATGAATGCTGAAGTACAGTTACCTTGTTTTATCTGCAGCAGCTACCTGTTCTTAGTTACCTGGCAATCGACCTGGCTTGTGCTCAGATCCCCGAGGAGCGAGACATTCAAATTTATCCTAAATTCATTTGGAAAACAACTTTCAAGTTTACTTATTTTTTGAGGGAAGGAGGGGCAGAGAGAGAGAGAATTCCTAGCAGACTTTGCACATGCACTGTCAGTGTGGAGCCCAACTTAGGGCTCAAACCCATGAACCGTGAGATCATGACCAGAATTGAAACCAAGAGTCAAACACTCAACTGACTGAACCATCCAGGCACCCCTCTCCCTATTTAAAATATATTGTTTTTTTTAAAGATTCTGTTTCCAGCATAATTGGAAAGTATTATGTCGCTGTCTAAGAATCTTAGCTTGTTCTCAAAATGCCCCTTCTGACTTTCTTGATTTTTATTTTCTTGATAGAAGAGAGAAAAGGGTCCTGTGGTAGCATGATCACTCTGATGTGAGTGCAAATCCTCTACTTATTGGTAAAAGGTGCAGTTTCCTGCTGCCTTGCTCAGGAACCTCCCTCCGGTGGGCAGCATGTCAGAGTTAGCTCATAGTGACCCCCCAGAGAACTTCCATTTATTTCTGTCTTTTAGGCTTGACCTTTGAATAGACTTCTTTTAATTAAAAAAATTTTTTTAATGTTTATTTATTTCAGAGAGAGAGACAGAGACAGAGACAGAGCATGAGCAGGGGAGGGACAGATAGAGAGGGAGACATAGAATCTGAAGCAGGCTTCAGGCTCTGAGCTGCTAGCACAGAGCCCGATGCGGGCCTAGAGCCCACAAATGGTGAGATCATGACCTGAGTTGAAGTCACTTAACTGAGCCACACAGACACCCCTCTTAATTTTTTTTAAATGTTCATTTATTTTTTGAGAGAAAGACAGAGCGTGAGCAGGGTAGAGGCAGAGAGAGAAGTGGAGACATAGAATCCAAAGCGAGCTCCAGGCTCTGAGTGTCAGCACAGAGCTCCATGCGGGGTTCGAACCCACCAACCACGAGATCTTGACCAGAGCAGAGCTGAAGTCAGACACTTAACCAACTGAGCCACCCAGGCAGTCCAAGACTTCTTTTAAAGGGATCTGGGGGTGCCTGGGTGGCTCAGTCGATTAAACCTCCGACTTCGGCTCAGGTCAGATCTCATGTTTGTGGGTTCGAGCCCCGCATCAGGCTCTGTGCTGACAGCTAGCTCAGAGCCTGGAGCCTGCTTCTGGTTCTGTGTCTCCTTCTCTCTCTGTCCCTCCCCCTCTTATGCTCTGTCTCTCTCTGTATCAAAAATAAATAAAACATTTAAAAAAAAAGGGATCTGGAGTAAATCATTCTAACCTTTTTCTAGAACTGACTTTCTAGAACTAAGGAGGAAAGAAAGAATCCTAGGATATTTGCACACATTAATTAATTAATTAGGTAAAAAATAATGAAAAATTTAAAAATCGGGCTTTGGAAGAAGGGCCATGAAGATTAGCAGTGAAGTGAGAAGGAGTTTTAAGGAAATAAACTCTGTGCACAGCTGCTACTCAGTGTTTTGGCAACAGAAACCTTGAGATGCTTTACTGGATCAAAACCATATTAGGAAATCCCAACTCTGGCACCAGCCAAGACACGCACAGAGTCAGTAGCGCCCAGAGTTTTTTTTTTTTCCTCTAAATATTCCCCTTTGCTGTTCTGTAACTGAATATATAAAAATGAAGCATTCTATATCTCAGCTTCTACATGGAAATCTGAGTTAAACACAAAAGAGAAGGAATCTCTGGTTTTTTGTGGGTCTGTGAGTTGTGCAGACTCTGAGAAGGCTATAGGGTGGTGGTAAATCAATAATCCGCCTTCCCCAAAGGCAAGGGAACTCTCCATTTCAAAAGGCAGCTGAAGGGGCACCTGGGTGGCTCAGTTGGTTAAGCCTCTGACTTCCACTCAGGTCATGATGTCACGGTTCGTGGGTTTGAGCCCTGCATTGGGCTCTGTGCTGACAGCTCAGAGCCTGGAGCCTGCTTCTGATTCTGTATCTCCCTCTCTGTCTACCCTTCTCCTGCTCATGTTCTGTCTCTCTCTGTCTCTCAAAGATAAATAAAATGTAAAAAAAAAAAAATTTTTTTTAAAAAGGCAGCTGAAACGTGCCTCTCCTTACCCAGCACACTGTGCCCTGGAAGAAGGAGCCCCCCCACCCCTGCCCCACCTCTGCCCTGGGACAGCCTCACCAGCATCCAGGTTCCCAAACTGCTGAAGGCCGGGGGGCCTAGGGCACCATGGGGACCCTGCTCCAGTCCGTCTCCAGCGCCTGTTCCTAGCTGCCCAGCAGTCCCCATTGACCCGCTCTCTGTCACACAGAAGAAAACAGGCCACTCTTCTCTTCCAATTCCCCCACCACGAGAGCAGGTGGGGTGACCCCCAGCCTCTCAGCACAGTCTCCACACAGGCCACTGTGCAAGCACATTTTCTTGTAGAAACATCCTGAATTCCCCTCTGGACTCCTTCCCGGGCCTCCTCCAACCCCTTGAGTTCCTTCCCAAAAAAAGAGCCACCTCCTCGTGACTTCCGGCCTAGACAGATATGTGTGCTCTTGGATATTCAACCATTCCGTTGTCAGTGGAGTACTCTAACATATGCTGTTTTATTACCACACAAACAGCCTTGCCCGAGCACTGGTATTATCACTCCATGGATGGAGGAGCCGAGGCTCTGAGTCTGCAGGACAGCCGGAAGCACACCGGTCACCCACAAAGCCATCCCCAAATCCGTCTCCTGCCCCAGCACAGTCCACTCACCTCATCCTTCTCGGGACCACCTTCTGTAGAGCCCATGGTATTTTTGCCTGACTATCTTTTGACTTGGAAGACCTTGTTTTTGAAACCGGTTAGAGGTTTCACACTGAGGAAAGTTCAAAGTGCTGTGTGGAGGTGGGTCTCTGTGCTGGTCTGCCCCAAAGTGCTCAGCCCGTGGTGTGAGGAGGGGGCCTGGGGGTGGGCATGGAGGAAGCAGCCAATGCTGCCTGTGGTGGGCCCCCCTCAGGGCTCAGAGCTCTGGACACTGAGGCCTGTGGGGGTGGGGAGGGGGCAGCCCTGCTTAGACACATGGAAGGCAGCTTTTCAGATGCTGAGAGTGACATTCTGTGAGGCAACAGCACCAGTCCTTGGAAAGGGGGTGTTATGGACTAAATATTTGTGTCCCTCCTTCCTACCCCCTGCTTAATACATATGTTGAATTTTTATTTTTTTTTATTTAATTTATTTATTTGAGAGAGAGAGGGAGCACGTGCACACATGAGCAGGGGAGGAGCAGAGAAAGAGAGAGAGAGAGAGAGAAAGAGAGAGAGAGAGAGAGAGAGAGAGAGAGAGAGAATTCCAAGCAGGCTCTACACTGTCAGCACAGAGCCCCAGATGGGGCTCAATCTCATGAACTACGAGATCATGACTTGAGCTGAATTAGAGTCTGACACATAATTAACTGAACCACCCAAGGTGCCTGGCAATATTTGTGTTGAAATCTAATTGCCAGTGTGGTAGTGTTAGGAGTTGGATGTGTTTGGGAGGTAATTGGGCCGTGAGGGTGGAGTCCTTATGAAAGGGATTAGTGCCCTTCCAAGAGAACGCTAAAAGAGCCAGCTCACCTTTTCTACCGTGTTAGAATACAAGGAGCAGTCGGCAGTGTGCAAACCTGAAGAGGGCTCTCACCAGGAACTGACCATGTTGACACCCTGGTCATGGACTTCCAGCCTCCAGAGCTGTGAGAAATAGATTTGTGTTTATAAGCCACTTAGTTTATGGTATTTTGTTACAGCAGCCTGAATGGACTAATACGGAGTTAAGCATAACATACAAAAGTATTATTAAGAACTTAAGCTCCAAGCACCATGCAGGGTGGACTTTTTCTTTCAAGGTAGCCCAGTGAGCTGGCATCATGCTGGTCTTAGCAATGGGAATGGAGGCTCAGGGAAGTTAAGTAACCAGCCAAGACACAGAGCCAGGATTTTGGACCCCACTTTCCCAAGCCCACTTTCTACTAGGCCACTTCCCTACTGTATTTCAGGGACCCGAAGATAATAAGGGCCCTCTGTGCAAGCCCCTTGATGGTCACACTCCCTGGGTTGGACTCTGGTGCTGCCCACAGGTCAAAGGACCAAGCTCTTGGCTAGAATAGAAGGTCCAAAGTTTTGTCCCCATTCTCTGAGCCACACAAAAATGTGCCCACTCTCCTGCCCAGAGCCCTTAACCCTTTTTGCCAGTGAGCTTGGGTAGCCAAAGGTTCAAAGGGACAGCAGAAAATTCTTTGTATTCACACATCTGAAAGAGCATATCTCAAGTCTGCCTTGGATGGAACTGTACCAGGGATTTCTCACATCCCACAATTATCCTATATCCCGATGCTGACTTAAGGCACAAACGGAAGCTACTGTCTGCCACACTGGCCCTTGGCTGGTGCATACAAAGTTGACCATCTGTTGGGTGGTTTCCCTGAGCTGTGTCTTGCTGTTGGCAGCACATATTTATCAAAATGGGCCTCTCTCATACAAGAGGGGGCTTTACCGAGGCCAGGGAAACATAATAGGAATTAGACTTATGCCTCCTTCCCTGGTTTTCCAAGATGCCCTTAACAGCATCATCAACCTCCTGATGCTTGCTGACTAAAAGTGCTTACCTTTCCCACAATTATACTTAAAAACATCACATAAAGATAGAGCAGGTTGGGAAACCTGGGGAAGAGTCCCTGACAGCTGTGTGGGGAAGAGGCCCGGTGACCTTGTGTGGCCTGTGATTCCTTGCCCGGTCTCATGAGCAAGGCAGGGCAGGGCTTCGCCTCAGGTCAGACTCAGATCAGACTTGGCCTTAGGTCATGATCTCACAGTTCATGAGTACGGGCCCTGACTCAGGCTCTGTGTTGACAGCTTGGAACCTGGAACCTGCTTTGGATTCTGTGTATCCCTCACTCTCTGCCCCTCACCCCTGCTCATGTTCTGTCTTTCTCTCTCTCTCAAAAATAAACATTTAAACAAAAAAAGAAACTGTTGATGACTTTACCTTAAGAGGAGTACATTAGAATTTTAAAGTCAAATTCTTGAGTTCCTTAAGGCAAAAACTTGATGGTACCATCCTGAGCTGAAAGTTGCATTCACATTATGGAAAAGACCATTTGCTAGATCAGGTCTTGCTAATCAAAGACCGTATTTTGGGAGTGTGTGTATTAGGATAAGAAACTTCTTTGAAATGTTATATTAATGAATTTCACTCATAACATACTAAGAGTAACAAATGTAAGAAGTCCACATCCTCATGGAAAAAGACATTTGTCTCTAAATATATACATTTTAATGAGAAGTCAGTGCCTTGGACATAACATTTACTTCTATTGAAGAACATTTCTTGATAAGTGGAAATAGGTTTTTAGGCAAAAACCAGACATTCTAAGTTCAATAATCTTTTTCAACATTATGTAAAATTGTAGTATTAAGAGAATTTTTCCTGAGATGGTCATTTTTTTTTTTTAGGTTTTATGAGCTTTTAAAATCACAGACTCACAGGATGTCCAATAGTCAACAGGCTCTGATTTCAAACTTCTGTCAGAAATAATCTACAAATCAGCTTGTCTAAGACAAAAGTCAATACTTTCAGCTGTTAATGTCGCTATGTATAAATAGGATTAATTCTGTGGGTGCAGGATTCACACTCCCTAAGTTCAAATCTTTATTACTTCCTAACTGTCCAAACTTGGGCAGTTCATTAAACTTCATCATCTTTAAAGTGAGAATATTAATAGCATGATTATTAATAGAATTAATAGATTCTCATGTGAGAATCACACAAATTTACAGCCATATCAGTGCCAATAATATTCTTTCTGTGTACTTCCATATCTTTGGATTTGCATTTGGCTTATCATCCATATCACTGTTGTTTGATTTTTTTATATAGACTTGATTTTTCATAAGTTTTAGATGTACAGAAAGATTGAAAAGACAGTACAGAGAGGTCTCATACACACTGTACTGCTTCTTCATATGGCTAACATCTTACATTACTATGGCATGTTTGTTATAATTAATGGACAAATATGACACATTATTATTAACTAAAGTCCATGCTTTATTCAGATTTCCTTAGTTTTTACCTAATGTACTTTTTCTGTTTCAGAATTCCATTTGGATAGTCATTATATTTCCCTAGGCTCCTCTTCACTGTAATAGTTTCTCTGACTTTCTTTTTTCAAGAGTACTGGTCAGGTTCTTGGCAGGATGCCTTTCTATTGGAATTCGTCTGATGTTCATCCCGTGATCAGACTAGGGTTATGGGTATGGGGAGGGAAAATAAGGAGGTAAGGTACCATGTTTATTACATCATAGTGTAAAGGGAACATACTATGAACATGACCTTTTACTGTTAGTGTTGACCTTGATTGCCTAACTGAAATAGTGTTGGTCAGATTTCTCCACTATAAAGTCACTACTGCTCTCCTCCTGCCTTTTTTCCATTCTGTGCTCTTTGGAAGAAGTCATTATGTGTAGGCTGCCCTTAAGGAGTGGGGATTTATGCTCCCGCTTCTTGAGAGGAAAGAATCTACATAAATTATTTGGAATTCTTCTGCATTACCTCTTCTCTCCTATTTACTTATTCATTCATTCAATAACTTATTTATATGATATGGACCCATGGATATTTATGCTACCTTTTGGGTTACAGTCCAATACTACTTTATTTTATCATTCCAGCTTTGCATTTGGGAGATAATCAATTGATTCCTATGTCCCTCTGACATACTTGTTTTATTTATTTTTAGCACTTCCTTTTGGACACTACAAGATGCTTCAGATTCATCCTGTATATTTCCTGCCCCAGTTCTAGAATCAGCCATTTCTCCAAGAAGGCCTATTTCCTTTAATGGAGAATGGTAATAGAAACCAAGATCTAGAGGCCAGGTGTGTTAGTTGCTACTGGGTTTTGTTTCTTTTAGGTACTTTCACCTCAAGAAAATATGTGTGTGTATACTCACTCATATATTTGCACATCTATAGATATTTCTGTGTAGCCATCTGTATCTGTTTTAAGTAAATATTAATTTAACTTATGTCTCCAACGCTAATCCATTATGACATGGATCATTCTACCCTCCTAAACCCCTTGCTTGTCTGTAGTTTTCACTCCACAAGTGAGAAATCTGGTTCCCACCATTTGCCATCCATTCTCTTAATTGTTTGATCCCGACATACAGAACAGCAGTATCAGAATTGCTAACCTGTACTCACACGGCAAAGAGCTTCATCAGCTGGAGTACAGTGCTTATGTGCAGTTCCTTTAACCTTTAGTGTTACAGACTCTCCTCCATCTCCAGTTCCTTAGGTCAGCATCATTTCCCCTATCCACATCAGCGATATTGGAAACTAATTTTTTTAACCAATATACGAACACCTGCATACTTATTCAGTAACAAAGGAACTTCATATAATTAAATATAGAATATATGTTATTTTTCACTGGCTTGGGAAAAAGAAAGTTATAGAAAAAGATAGAAAGATTAAATTTTTATATAAATCCAAAAGATCTAATATAAAGAAGCACTGGGTGTTATATGGAAACCAATTTGACAATAAACTATTATTTAAAAAAAAAAAAGGATCACCAATAAACTTTCCACATCCCACACATTTTTTGACCTGTTTTTTTTTTATCAAGTGTGTCCAATATTGTTGATGTGACCTATCACCTTGCAACTCACTTTGGCTCCTGCCATCTAGGAAGATTTTCTCCTTTCTACTACTGTTTTTGAATCTGTATTTTCTCTTGAGAAATAAAATAAAGGTACTTGAACCGAACTAAGCCTTGACCCCAGGCTGGAACAAGCCATACTAAGTTGTTCATGAGCCTGAATCCCCACTCTGTTATGTGTATTTTATGTCACTTAAAAACATTTTTTTAATGTTTATTTATTTTTGAGAGAGAGAGAGACAGACAGACAGAAAAAGAACCCAAGTAGGGGAGGGGCAGAGAGAGAGGGAGATAGTCTGAAAGAGGCTCCAGGCTCTGCACAGAACCCGATGTGGGGCTTGAACTCATGAACTGCCCAAAGTCAGACGCTTAACCAACTGAGTCACCTGGGCACCCATATATTGCTTTTTTAAAATTTAAAATTAAACTGTTTCCCCCACCTTGCCACTTGTACATCTATGTCTGTCTCTACCTCTGTAACACACACTTACTCAAATCTTATTGAACCGCAAATAGTAAGAGACTATATTCTGAACTAAAATAATGTTGAAGACATAGGGCATTTATCATGGCAACAGGAAGGTCAGGCTTCAGGAATTTTTAGCTCCTAACAGTTAAAACAAAGAGGTAAACATGTCACCTTTAAAATTCCATCCCTCTGGCTTCCTTGACTAACTGGCATTTTTTTTCTGATAACACAGGAAATTTAAGGTTAAATAAAGGTTGTTTTTTTTTTTTTTAAATAACTCCTGCATTTTTAAAATGCAAACGATGCAGGACAGACGTGGACTAACAGCTACCTGCATCGTTTTTAAAAGGAACTTCTGAGGCAGTTTTAATGAAGTGGCAATTTTGCAGACAATGTAAAATTCAAAAACACTAAGGAGATGTTAGGCACCAACATGCCAAGCATATAAAACAGCATCTGGCAGTTTCCCTTTGGAGGACTCCTGTGCCAGCATTTCACTTAGATAAGAAAAAAGTCTTTTTTTTCAGCAATCTTCTTAAATGCTTTAATTTGACACTATCTGAAAGTGATACTTAAGTTGTGGTAAATCACATTTAATTGCAGCAGTCTGCTTGCTATTATTTTACTATTGCTTCTTTTCTCTCTAAGCTCTCAAAGACCCCGTGGAAAATAAAATAT
Source organism: Suricata suricatta (assembly GCF_006229205.1). Taxonomy (NCBI): domain Eukaryota; kingdom Metazoa; phylum Chordata; class Mammalia; order Carnivora; family Herpestidae; genus Suricata; species Suricata suricatta. The sequence continues at coordinate 75,851,340 of NC_043711.1, read as the reverse complement.
CCCTTAATTGAAATACTTCCCTACTTAATGACTTTTTGCCCATCCAGGTCAATTATTTTGACATATGCTAAAGCAGTACCAGTCACATTATAAGGTCAAGGGAAGCTAAAAATTACAGCTCAGCTCTAAAAACACCATTGGCCTGTTTTTTGGTTTTTTTTAACTTCACGTGCTTGAATACAACTTCGTTGAGAGTCTAGATCTTGTCTGATCCTGTATAAATGCCACCATTTCTCTACCTCAGTAATATTTGAGTAATAAATTCAATGAGTGTCTGGTCGCTGTGAGGCTCTGGGCGAGGGGCCGGGGATACAGACAGGAAGGACACAGACCCTGCCCTCCAAGAGGCTGAAGGGAAGGAGGACATGTGAATCAGTGATCTTAAGACAAGGTGGCCAGGCTCTGTGCACTGAGGAACTTTGCCCTGGATACTGCCTCATCCTCCATAATCATTATCGCTCTTTTCCTCAGCAGCTCCATGATCCAGGGAGAGAGGATGAGACTGGAGTTCACTGGAGTTAGCAAATTTGCTCAGATTTTCACAGCTAGTTGGTGGTAGAGTCGGAATCAGAAGCTGCTGCTCTCCAGACTGTGACAGAGGTTGCCACGGAGGTGCAGAGAAGAGAATGGAAATGACCGTGAATGGAGATAAGATGGGTTGGGGCGGGGGTGGAGGGGAAGTTGGTAAGACAGAGAAGGCACCCCAGAAATGATGAGAAATCAAAAGATTTTGTTTATAATGATTAATTCTGGGAGATGCCTTCCATATCTGGACCAACTTCCTTGACTCGCAAGAATGGCAGACGATCACTGAGACCCTGCTCAAATATTTACAGGGACAGGGAGCTTACCCCCTCAGGGGGCTGGGAGCACTTGGCAAATTCTGGCCATGTCTCCTGTTGCACTGGGGAATCACTAATCAAAATTACTTTATAAAGAGGAAGGAGAGGAAGCTCTTATTTGTCAGAATATATGTGTATTTGAAGGCACAGAGAAATAAGATATTCTAAATGGTATCACTCAAAAACAGTATGTCATGATGAGTTGAGTCAGAAGAAAGACCTGGTATAAATGTTTGCCTGGAAAAAGCTGTGGATGTTGAACTTTGGGTCAAGAAAGAAAAAAGAGGATACTTGAAATGTTGTCTAATTAAGGCTTTCAGTTTAGGTGAGTCAATATTAGCTTGTTAAGAAAGAAGTGCCAACTGGTCTATAAAATTCAGGGTGTCAATATCCCGAGAGTAAGGTAGAAATAGGATGTGAAAAACTAAAAGGAAATTGACAGAATGGGAGAAGATATTTTCAAGTGACATATCAGATAAAGGGTTAGTATCCAAAATCTATAAAGAACTTATCAAACTCAACACCTGAAAAACAAATAATCCAGTGAAGAAATGGGCAAAAGACATGAATAGACACTTCTTCAAAGAAGACACCCAGATAGCTGACAGACACATGAAAAAATGCTCAACATCACTCATCATCAGGGAAATACAAATTAAAACCACAATGAGATACCACCTCACATCAGTCAGAATGGCTAAAATTAACGACTCAGGCAACAACAGATGTTGGTGAGGATGCAGAGAATGAGGATCTCTTTTGCACTGTTGGTGGGAATGCAAACTGGTGCAGCCACTCTGGAAAACAGTATGGAGGTTCCTCAAAAAATTAAAAATAAAACTATCCTACATTTGCACTATTAGGTATTTATCCAAGGGATGCAGTTGTGCCGTTTCAAAGGGGCACCTGCACCCCAACATTTACAGCAGTGCTACCAATAGCCAAAGCATGGAAAGAGCCCAAAGGCCCATCATCAATGAATGAATTGATCAAAAAGATGTGGTGTGTATATATAATGGAATATTACTCAGCAATCAAAAAAACCAAAATCTTGCGATTTGTAACAATGTGCATGGAACTAGAGGGTATTATGCTAAGTGAAATTAGTCAGAGAAAGATAAATGTCATATGACTTCACTCATATGAAGAATTTAAGATACAAAACAGATGAACAGAAGGGCAGGGAAGCAAAAATAATATAAAAAGAGGGAGGGGGACAAAACATAAAAGACTTAATATACAAACAGAGGGTTGCTGGAGGGGTTGTGGGGAGGTATAGACTAAATGGGTAAGGGGCATTAAGGAATCTACTCCTGAAATCATTGTTGCACTAGATGCTAACTAACTGGGATGTAAATTTTAAAATTAATTAATTAATTTAAAAAAAAAGAAAGAAATAGGATGTGACAACAGCCACCAGGCCAGAGCAGCGCAGTGTGGACCAGTAGTCTAGGACTCGCTTTCTAAACTTGTAGTTTTTCTTTTCCACATCTGTATAATGAGGAATTTTGCTAATATCCCAGAGTGGGTTTCTATTTTATTTTACATTATGTGGTACAAAAATTTCCTTTTAGATGTCATATAGCTCTTCCAAGTCTTCACCTTCCTGGATGAAGACGCATTTTCCTTCAGTCATGTTTTCTAAGAGTCCCTGGGTCTCATGGAATCTGGAACATTCAGCTAAGGATCTTCTCAATACTTTAGTCCCTTTTGTGGGTCCAAAGTCGTTTGGGCCACTTTGAAGAAGCAACGTTGCGATTCTCCAGCAAGTTTGGGGATGGGAATTGGGAGACAAGTGAAAATCTGGGCTGTCGGGGTCTCTGGATACTCTATTGGGGGTCCAACTACCATCTGAAGAACATAGAGGAGAGGGGTTTGCTCTTTGCTATTCCAAGAGCTGGGTCTTAGTTTGGGGAAGGAATGGGAGCCTCTTTCCAAACTTTGGTTTCTCCCTCTCCACTGCACATTAAATCCATTGCCATCAGATTGCTTAATTTTTCCAAGGCAGAAGCTATGGGTGAAAGATGTCTTTCGGGTACCTAAAAAAAATCTGCATTTGACCATGTATAGTTTGTCTTTGGTTGTCTGCTAGACATGGTATTTGTAAAATATTTGTTGAAATAATTTGAGCCCAAGGATAGTGTTCCTTTCTTCTGAAGAGGATTTGATTTATTTTTGCAAAGGACCTTGGGAAACCATCCACCCAAGATCATTAATTCAAGTACAAGGCTCTTCACAGGGCTTTTTACAAAGCAGTTAAGCAAAGTTTAACAATAGTTAATTCACAATTGATATAGCTGTACAGTTGTCTCCCAAATGAATATCAGCCCTAATAGCTCCCACTACTTAGAAAGGTTAAGTTCTTGTTAATATGGCTTTGTAACATATATGCCACTAAATTTAGGATTTAAAACAATAACAACCACTGATTCTCATGGTGTCCGTGAATTAGGTATTCAGAAGCAGCTCAGCTGGGTGGTTCAAACTCCAGGTCTCTCATGAGGTTGCAGTCAGATGTCAGACGGGGCTGAAAACCTGACTTCCAAGAGAGTTCACTTACAAGTCCAGCAAGCTGGTGCTAGTTTTTGGCAGGACGCTTCAGTTCTCCATGAGGGTCCCTCTACAGAGCAACTTGAGTGTCCTCATGCCGTGACAGCTGGCTTCCCCAGAGACAGTGATCCAAGAGGTCAAAGCAGAAGCTGTAATGCTTTTTGCAGCCTAGCTTCAAAATCCATACGCTGTCACGCCCACCATATTCTATTGGTCACCCAGGACCAGCCCTGATTCCAGATGTAGGGGAAGTAGTGAGGGTGTGAATGCCAGGAGGCAGGATCACTGTAAGCTGTGGTGGAGAATCACTACCATATGTGGGAATTAGGACTCACATCCAGATTGGTCTGATGGCAAAGCCCTTGAGCCCACTATGCTGCCCTCTTCCAGAATTCTCTTTAAATTGGGGTGTCCTTCTGAAAGGGAGCTCACCTTACGCCTGAAATAGCATGGAGCAAATACATTGATTATGTTAAGAATGCATGAGACAGGCAGAGAAGCCTGGATCCTTGGCACGGTACAAGGGGACAGAAATGGAGGACACTGAGCAGAAGACAGGACCAAGAAGCAGAGTTGGGAAAGAAAGGCCAGTCAACTGTCACCCACTGTGCAGTTGCTTGTGTTGTCCCTGACAGCAACTGTCAGAAATTCTCCGTGGGTGAGTTTCCAAGCGCTCTTTTATACCGTTAACAATCCCCCTGCAAAGCTTCCATTTGATGGGCTCGGATTTTCTTAGTGCCAGGTTTTTATAGAAGACAAACTGACTTGGCACTGGCCCCAGAAAGTCTGCAGCCGACAGGGTTACCTGAGCTTCAAGAAACTGTCTAATTCATGCCCTTCTCCGGGTCCTGCAGAATAGAGTCTCAACTGGAAATACCACAGTGAACAGCTTGATATTTTTCTCTTTTTCTCCGAGTTTATTCTATATTGATATTTAATAAGTGTTTCTTTGGTGGTATCTCTATGCTCATTATTCAAAGTCTGAAAATTGAAGCCCTGTGGCTTTCATAGGAAATAAACATTGACTCACTGTGGTGAGATCTATAAACATTCTTCTAAGTTCTAATCACAGTAACCACTGGGACCATTTTTCACAGAGTATAATTTTCATTATTTTGAAAGACAGGCTTCAAGTCAGGATCTAGAAAGAGCAGCTATTTCCTTGGAGGTTTTAGCTTTCATCACTAGGTTTTTCCTCTTCCTAGTTTCTTCCCTCCATACTCCTTAATTCAGCTTCTTCCTTTGTTGCTGTTATGGCTAATGTTACTAATGAATCCTGGGAACTCATCGCTTGACAATAATCACTGTTTACCTGCTTCTATCATTATTTTCAAGCAGCGTATTATCTTTACAAATATGTCATTTAATGGAAGTCTTAATAAAGTAGAAAGGACAAATGTCATCCCCATTTTACAGATGGGGAAGACAAAACCCCATAGATCTGAGTCACTATAGGGCTGCATAGATCCAGAGCAGAAGCTGGTCCTCCCCGAAGAGTGTGTCTCCCTCCTTTACAATTATCCTATCGCACCTGGGCCTGGGAAAACGATGATCTCTATAGACACGTCTGCAGCCATGGAAAGTCGTGTTGGGCGTGAGGGAGGGGGTGCGGGGACCTACCATAGACCAAGTTCTGTCCTGAGGTGTTCTGACGGGCTGGTGGCCTCTGTTATTGTAAAAATCACCTTAAATCATTTTTTCTTTTCAATTAAAAGAATGGGTCAGATGTAAGATCACAGAAAACAATTTAGGAACCAACCAGATTTATTGGAGTTGACACTTTGGCACAGATGCTTGCAGTCTGTCCATCTGTCTGTCTCTTATGAAATAAAAGGCTACCAAAACAATTCATTCTCTCTCTCTCATCTTTTCTTGTCTCCCTTCCAAGGCTGCCCTCGTCCTGATTCATTGGCTCATTCATTTGCATGCTGTTCTATCATGATGCACAAGAATGAGTCCTACATCACATGCTGTCATCTTTGGGTTTTGGAAGAATTTGCATGGATAGTTTCCTTCTGCTTATACCCATTCTAGGCTCATTTCTGAAGGATGCCCTGGGCTGCGTTTGCTTTTCTGAATGTTTCACTCCTCTGGTTGAATATGGGGCATCTCAGGAGGAATATGAGGAGTGTCCAAGACTTAGTGGTTCCTACTACAGCAAGGTGCTGCAGGCTTCTATGGTTTCCATGATGGCAAGTCCCTAAGAAAGGCAGAAAGCAGGGCCTAAGCTTCTGTGTGAACTAAACTGCATGCACACTGACCACCGGGGATGGTTGTGAGAGCTTATATCTCCAGACAGGCTGGAACTTGAGCCCCGCCATTTTACAGCAGGAAATCAGGCCCAGAGAAGAGAATGATTTTCTTAATGTCACACTTCCAGAAATTAGTAAAGCAGAGACTAGACAGCTCAGGGCTCATGACACCTGTGCCCTAACCACATGGCCTTTTTCCAGCCCTGTTCTTCAACGAACAGACCGCCATCGATTTGATTTTCTTGCCTCTGTTCTCCCAGGGGAAATGCCAGCAAACTGTAAACACCCATGCCTTGAGACACTGGTCACCTGCATGGGACTCATGTGCCCCCGCCTCAGGGAAACAGCAAGGATTCCAGAGTTTGAGGGGAGATGAAGTCGAAGGGCAGAAGAGCAGCCTCAGAAGCTTTTGCTCGGAGCGCCCTCTGGTGGCCGACTGGATAGCAACGTTCTAATTCCCGAGCTGAGATGCAAAGTGGTTGTAGCCAAAGAGCGCTTTTCACTGTCCCTCGGTCATTACCTCTCCCTGGTGCACACTCTGTATAGGACACATTCACTTCTTACTGCGTCCCTGGAATAACTGACTCTCAACCAACAGTGGCACGGTGTGTCAGTCGCACTGTGACTGGAGCTGCAGGAACCCCAGAGAGTAAGGCATGGCTCTGGCCCCGAAGGAATTTAAGGTTTATTGAGGGAGAGAGGCACACCAGCAGCTGACCAGACGCAGAGCCCGAGTGTCCAATACCGAACAAAAAAGGGCTGGGCGGGGTACAGAGAAGGTAAGAACGAGGCCTCTCTGGGGAAGCCAGCGTCTTGAGGCCTCAAGGAGAAATGGATTTCTGATGTGGGGGAGGAGGGTAAGGGGAGGGCATGGGGGGGCTGATGGGGCGGGGACAGGACCCCTTGCTCTCCTTCCCTCCTTCTTACTCATCAACTGTCCCAGCTGCCCTCCAAATCACCACTAGGCAGAAGGTCCACTTTCCAGAGATCTGGTCCTCTTCTCATGGCCCTCCTCTCTTTGTCCCCTTCCCAGTCTCCCTTGGAAACTCTCGCCCTCCACCCCGGATTCCTGAAACGCGCACTGGCTTTATTCACTGTATGAATCAATATGGAGCAAACAGATCTTGAACAGAAGCTGCAGGGAATTAGAAAAATCTAGGGGAGCCTGACAGAAAAGTGTAGGGTGGTGGGGAGACAAAAAGGGCCTCTCCAGAGGTGGGTTCCATTCATCCCAAGTGTTTGGGGTGCGGGTGGGGGGCTTGGAAGAAGGCTGAAGCAGAATACATTTGGTAAGGAATACCACTGCCTCTCATTTGGGATTCGTTTGCTTGGAGAACAAGTCACAGTTATTTGTAATCGGCACCTAGTTTCTCTGCAAAAGACAGGCAGAATATAGCAGGGGGGCGGCTGGGTGGCTCAGTCGGTTGAGCGTCTGACTTCAGCTCAGGTCATGATCTCATGGTTTGTGGGTTTGAGCTCCATGTCAGGCTCTGTGCTGACAGCTAGCTCAGAGCCTGGAGCCTGTCTTCAGATTCTGTGTCTCCCTCTCTCTCTGACCCTTCCCTGCTCAAGCTGTCTCTCTCTCTCTCTCCCTCTCTCTCTCTCTCTCTCTCAAAAATAAATAAAACATTAAAAAAAAAAGAATATAGCAGAATTGTCTCTGAAGCCAACAGCCCTGAAATCTCATCTTGGTACTGGTTGTCCCTAGCTGGATCATCTTGGGCAAATCACCTCTCTGAGGCTCAGTTTCCTTTTCTGTTTAATGGGTGCACTACTTCATAGGGTGATTGTGGAGATCGGGCAAGCTAGCACCTACCAAACACTACTTAACACAGTGCCTCAGCAAATGAGAGCTATTATGAATAGATGCTCCCAGATCATTTGAAACACTTTAAATGTTTGGATTCATTGCTGAAATCCACAATGCCCGATCAAATCTAAATGGTAGCTCAACTAAAGAATTCTAGGGCATTAGTGGGGGCGGGGGGGGGAAGGCAGTTCCTTAATATTCAGCATGCAGAGGAGAAAGGTGTTTTCGTCTGCTCAGGCTGTTGTGATGAAATGCCATACACTGAATGGCTTAAATGATAAATATTTCTCATGGTTCTGGAGCTGCAAAGTCCAAAACAGAGGTACAGTAGGGTTTGTTACAGTAAAAGCTAGGGCTTTATATGTGAATTTTGGAGGATGCAATTCATTGTCACCTCCAGCCCAGCCTGGGCATCTCCTAAGGTGCCTCATGCCACCTTGGGGTTCTGGGAGCAGGGAAATGGGATTTGGAGAGGATTATGTTGATACCTTCTTGACCTACCCGAGAGTTTGGGGAGAGGTGGCCCATAACATGTTTCATATCTAAGATGGTCATCTCAGAGAGCTAGATATCAATGATGCATCCTCTCTGGATAGAAGGTGAACATATTATTAGGGACTTTCTAGACTCCTTAAGCCTCATATCAAGACCTGAGTGAGATGGCCCTGAGCACTGCAGAGCCCCACAGAGGAGAGCCAGATGGGGCCCTGAGCCTGTGGTCAGCCCCCAGGCATTCCTGACCAGCCTTCCCTCTCTCCTGTCCACCCTGATCTCTCAGGCCATCCTGACTCCCAGGGTCTGTCCCTCTGACAAGCAGCTGGTGGTGACCAGGTGGCCAGCTGGGCACACGGTGCTCAGCCAATCAGCATCATCCGGCAGTTGGTTCCCTGGAGACAGAATCAGTTAAACTGACAAAGCCTCTGTCAGACTCCTCAGGGAGTCAGGACTATTTGCTGGTCTAGGCCCAGGGAAAGGGCAGTTACTGGAATGTTC
>NC_043711.1:75839151-75842793 GCF_006229205.1 Suricata suricatta | reverse complement strand
CCACCACTAACCTCACCTGGTGAGTCTTAGGTGGGAAATGGACCCAGTGGCCATGTCAACAGGACTCAAATGTGGAAGGTCCAGGGGGAGTTAAACATGGCTGGATGGGTGACTGTTGAAGAAAGTTCTGACCTTTACCTCATTTGACCCCCTAAACGGAGGCACGAAGTGTACACAGATGGCTGAGCTCTGTTAGGTCATGGTGCTCCGACCCTATCTTGGCAGGGAATTGTGAAGAGGAGAGACCCTCACTCAGAGGCCCCAGATGCTGCCCTGGGTCTCTGCACAGACATGAGTGGAGTCGGTTCTCATTACATCAGGAGGACAACAATGGCGCAGAGAGGTTCTTACACTTGCCCAAAGCACACAGCCAGCAGGGGGCCCAGCTGGCCTTTGAACCCAGGCATCTGAAGGACACACTATGGTAAATCCTGGTTCCTTGGACCCTCTGCCTCCCAGCTCTCAGCCTGCTCGCACACTCTCCCTGGGCCTCATGGAGGAGGGGGAGGAGGAGGACAAGACTGAAGCCCTCAGGGTCCAGGAAATGACCCCACTGGACCTTCAGGGGCTGCGTGCAGGTTCCGGATTTCTCTCTCCAGTCCAGACTCTCTTCTGGCAGATGGGAGGGCTACGAGCAGGATGGCAGCAGAGGGGAGCCCTGCTGGGCACAAGTTTCCAGGGAAAGCCACAAGGTACACAGTCTCTCGCAGATCAGCAGAGTCCTGTCCAGCCCTGAGTGGTACAGGGAGGAGGCATCTTGTACTCAGGGCCTCCCTCAGTGTGGAAAACTGAACCTGAGACCCCAGCAGCAGCACAGGTCGCCTTGTGGGAGGAGGAAGGCACCCACGAAGTCTCCACCTTCCATTCCATCTGCATCCGAACCAGCTGGACACCTGAGAATTGGCAGAAGGAAGAGAGTGAAAGGCCCGACAGTTTTATGCTCCTGACTGACTCGTTGGTTCTCTGAGTCTTGCTCTGTGCTCCTCATTTCCTGTTCAGAATGGGAGGCCCAGATGGACAGGGCAGGTGGGAGGGAGAACAGCTCTCACAGAGCTGACACTTTTGGCTTCCTCCTGTCCCCTGGCAGGGTGGCCAGTGCCTCCACCTCGGGCACGAGTCACATGGGTCCAGCCTCTGGGATTTGTGCACCTGACAGTCCTTCTGGGAGTCTGACCCCTTGATGCCTGCAGCACAGTCCAGCCGCAGCTGGAACAGAACCAGCAAGGCGCACCAGCTCAGCTCTGAGGACGACCTGCTGACTGTTCCATGTGCGGTTTCTTCCCGGCTTCTCAGAGTTTGCTTTCTGAAGCATATGAAGAATATATAAAATAATATCACCACCAATTGGTGAGTGGAGATGTCATTTCCTTTCCATGACTCTGGTTCCCTGAGGGGCAGGCAAGCGAGTGACCTTATTCTGCAGGGCCAGAGCCCAGGTGGGCTGCTGGGGAGGCTGGACATCCTAGGGCAGCCTGGTGTGGAGGAAAGTCGGTATTTTGTACAGGAAAATTGTCCCTGAGGCAGAGGTGGCTGTCGATCTGCACGGTGGAGAGGCCCAGGGTAGTGCTTCCGGCTTCCCTGTCCCCTGCAGACCTTCAGAAGTGGGGGGCGAGGGGGTCAGAGGAGCCTGGAGGGAGGTGCTGGGAACCCGCAGGGCCCTGGGAGTGTGTGGAGCCTGGTGACCAGGTCCTTCAGTCCTGTCACCTTTTCTGAGCCTCTGCCCCACTCCAGGTGGTGGGTGTGTCTGGTCTGGGTGCGGCCATTGCCCCTGCAGCGGGGCTGAGCTGAGGGGTGTTGGGGGTGGGCGCTAGTCCCCCGTCCTCATCCCCGGGACATTTCAGCATGTCCGCTGCTCCAGCGACCTCATTCTCCTCTGGGCTGCAGGGAGGAGGGCAGTTTGTGTCTGAAGGTGGGTGTGTCTCAGTGTGTCAGCTTCCTGTGTGTCTGCGTCCTTCTGTGTTTGTGCGGATGCTTAGCAAACCTTCCCCTGGAGCTGAGTGCCCTGGGGATTCTTCTAATAATCAGCCCAAGAACCTATCTATGTGCAACCCATAAGTCTGTGGCCCTGGGCACTGTGCCTACCCTGCCCACTACTAACAGGGCCCGCAGCTAGCATGTCTGTGCTGTGCCCCTTTAACACTCCACTCTGCCCACAGACATGTCAAAGGGACCTCCCTGCAGGGGACAGAGCCCAATATCTCCATGGCCGGGAGGACTCCCAGGTCACCACTGACCAGCGGGTGTCTGCCCTGCTACCAGGATGCGGCATGCTTGCCGAATTCCTTTACGTCACCTGCTGACACGTGTGGGGGCAGTGCTCTCAGCCCATGATGTTGACTAACTGCATCCGGGACTTATTCCCATGCAGAGAAGCTGCCATCACACCCGCCTCACAGATGACGATGTGGAAGCAGAGAAGTGGAGTAAATGGCCAGGACCGCAGGGTGCCTACAGGAGAGAGCTGGTGTTGGAACCCAGCAGCCTGGTCCAGAGTGGGTTTTCTAACACCATGAACCCTCCCCTCTGTGTGGACTATTGGAGCCACTCGAGAACAGGGAGAGCTCATTGGGGTCAAGTCTTTACCTCGGATCAATTGAACGTGGGGCCAGGGCCGGACTGAGGCACCTAGAACGCCGACCTCAGCCTGAGCCCATGTCCATCACCTTCCCAGATCCACCAGCCTCCCTGCACTCCCAGAACCCAGTCTTAGCCCAGATTCCCACACTGGGCCTCTCTGGTCACTGTAGTTCCCAGCGCTGGAGGGAGGCAGCTCCAGACCAAACCCCCCACTGTGTCCAGTTTGCTTTCAGTTGGCAGAGCTGATCAAAGCGCGGGTGTTCTCTAGATCACATGTGTTCCTCTGCTAACTTCAAGTCCAAACAGAGCAGGTGTCTGGCTGGCCTCCCGGAGAAGAACAAGGAAGAAGGCCCGGGACCTGAGCTACCATCGCCTCACCAGACACCTGGACGGCACGGTGACTGGGGCTTTCGGGGAACAAGTGCAGGGGGGTGCTCAGAGAGGCTCCTGAATGCACAGGCTCCCAGAGGCAGGCGCCTCTCCTGGTGTTGGAATATAAGGAACCAGAGGCCGAGAGAGGTGCACTGTCCCCTGCACAGGGTGGCTTTGTCATCAGGTCAGAAGTGGGATGTGGTCCTGGTGTGTCCCGGGACGGTGGCCCCCGAGGCCCACCCTCCAAGGCACATTTTGGCAGACAGGACAGTGAGGCACTTAAGGCTGAACTTGAGCTCAGCACAGGCCCCTCCCCACCCAGGGCACCCTCACCTGTACCGTCAGAATAAGAAGGAATACCAGGTTCAGACCATCATCTCCAACAGCAACCATGGTGGGTGCTATTCTCCCTCCCCACAGGACAGACAGCCCCCCATTGACCCCAATAGGTCAGATCCCAGGACCCTGCCCTAATCCCTGTGCCAGAGCTCCTGCCCCTACGTCCTCCCCAGTCCCCAGCCTGTCTTCAGCCTGCTCCAAGGAGGCCTGACCTCAGGTTGCACGTGGGAGTCCAACCCCTGGAGGGGACCCTGACCCCGAAGGGGTCTCCTGGTGTCCAGCCCTGCTGCATGCTGCCACCTCTTACCAGGGGGGTGACTCCCCATCCTCACTGGCTCCTCTATCCGCTAGGAG
>NC_043711.1:75826815-75839051 GCF_006229205.1 Suricata suricatta | reverse complement strand
ATGAGGTAAAGGTCAGAACTTTCTTCAACAGTCACCCATCCAGCCATGTTTAACTCCCCCTGGACCTTCCACATTTGAGTCCTGTTGACATGGCCACTGGGTCCATTTCCCACCTAAGACTCACCAGGTGAGGTTAGTGGTGGTTTTGGTGTTGGTTTCCATTACAGAAAACAAAAGTATGGGAGTGTGCTTCATGTAGCTCACTGGATGTGACTCAAACTCACGAACCGTGAAATCATGACCTGAAGCAAAGTCAGAGGGTCAACTGACTGAGCCACCCAGGAGCCCTGGCTCCTTTTATTTTTGGGTCTTGTGTGTGTGCAAGGATGACAGGGAGCTGACACTTTTGGCTATTCTTCCTTTCATCGTTCTATGTACATAATAGACTGGCTGAACCTGGAGATGGCTTTTGTGGTTTTACTGGACAAGCGCTCATGTCCTGCCCTTTTTGTGTGCATGCTTGACAAAGGAAAGGCCCTGCAACTTCCCCTCTCTACTGAGAAGCAAAACTGCAATATCGTAGCCAAACTTAGCCTCACACAGGGAATTGTATAGATTAATGCCACAGTCCAAGATTTGAACATGTGCTTCACCAGTTTGGCCTGTGCAGGACTTGGATGAATTGTGCAAAGTGACTGGGTATCATGAAGTTAATCAGTTAAGGACCTGTGATGGCAGGCTCAGATATAAAAACTTTCCTGGAGCAAATGTATATGGCCCCTGGGACTTGATATGCAGCTACTGACCAGCCTCATATCCTTTCCTTCATATCGACTTGCAAGGTCCACCAGCAAGTTTGTTTTTGCCTAGCAGTGCTAATAGTATACCTTCACTGAATTGCTACAGGGCTTGGCCTATTCTGTTCTCTGCCATGATAGAGTCTACAGAGATACTGATTTCTGGACACTTCACAAAACGTAACATTTGTCCGCTCTATTGACATGATGCTGGTTGGATTTGATGAGCGGAAGTAGCAAGTACTTTACTTGCTATTAGTAGGACGTGCGAGCCACATTGAGGAAGTGGAAGACGCAGATCATGAAAATTCAGGAGTTTGTCACCTGAGTGACATTTCTGGGGGCTCAGTAGTTTGTCATAGACAGGGATAGCCTCAAAAGCAAAAGACAAGTTTATGTACCTTGTACCATTTACCAAGAACAAAAGGAATAGCCCTTGGTGGGCCTTTTTGGATTCTTGAAGCAACACGTATCACGTATGCATGTACTTTTTGGACCCATCTCTAGAGACATTGATAAGCCTGCCAGTGTCAAGTAGAATCAGAAAAAGAGACGGCTCTGCGGTAAGTTCAGGCTATAGTACATGCTGCTCTATGACTGGTTCCTTATGATCCAGCAGATCCAGTAATAGTCACAAAGTGTTTGTGGTAAATACAATTGATGTTTGGAGACTCTCACAAGCTTGGATAGAATAATGTCTTGATCTCTAAGATTTTTAAGGAAATCCATACCCTTGGGGTGCCTGGGTGGCTCAGTCGGTTAAGCATCTGACTTCAGCTCAGGTCATGATCTCATGGTTCGTGAGTTCAAGCCCCGCGTCGGGCTCTGTGCTGACAGCTAGCTCAGAGCCTGGGGCCTGTCTTCGGATCCTGTGACTCCTTCTCTTTCTGACCCTCCCCTGCTTGCTCGCTCGCTCGCTCTCAAAAATAAAAACATTTTAAAAAATTTTTTAAAAAAAGGAAATCCATGCCCTTTCTGCAGATAACTATTCTTCTTTGGAAAGCAGCTTCTGGCTTGCTACTGGGCCTTGAGATAATGAACACCTGACTCTAGCACATCATGTAATCCTGTGGCCTGAGCTCCTCGCCATGAGCACACCTCCCCATAAGGGTGGGCAAGTGCAGAAGCATTTATCAAATGGGAATGGTATGTAAGAGATGGAGTTTGTGGAAGTTGGGAAAACATGAGTAGATTGAATGAGCATGGCTCGAAATCCTTTGACATGAACCCCTGTTGTATTGACCCTGTCTTTTAATCTGTGCCTATGGCCTCATAATGTGTTCCTTATGACCACCTGGCTGAGGAAACAATTTGAATCTGATTTATAACTGGGTTTGCACAATAAGCTGTGACCCAAAAGTAGCCAGCTACAGCACTCTGGGGTGACCCTGAAAGACAATGGATTTGACTTCCTTGCCAGCAACACCATCTGCAGATTTGTAGGATGCCTCTCCACTGTCATGGCAATCAGCCCATTGTTATGTCTGATCAAGGGGCTCATTTCACAACAAAGGACTTTTGGCAGTGAGGTCAAGCTCATGGAGCTAACTTTTTACCATTTGCTCCATCACCCAGAAGGGGGTAGTTGAATCGAAAGGTAGAATGGCTTAGATATTATTGCAGCATCAGTTGGGAGAGGACACCTATGAGAATGGGCTCTGTTTTACCTGATGTGGTATATGCTTTGAATCAGAGACCATTATATGCTATTGTCTCCCCATAGCCAGGACTCTGGGCTGTGAAAGAGTAGAATTCGGCGTGGCTCCTTTTGGCACCTACTAACCCACCTGCAGAATGTTTGCACCTTGTCCCAGCAACTTAAAGAGTTCTGTTCATTTAGAGGGTGAATCCCCAAGGGGTTAATATCAAGGGACATTGAAATTATTCCACTGGGGGCGCCTGGGTGGCTCAGTCAGTTGACTGTCCGACTCTTGATCTTGGCTCAGGTCATGATCTCATGGTTTGTGGGATGGAATTCCACATCAGGCTCTGCTGACAGCGCAGACCCTGCTTGGGATCCTCTCTCTCCCTCTCTCTGCCCCTCCCCCTCAAAAAATTTTTTTTCCAAAATAAACATTTAAAAAGAATTCTATTGAATTCCACCTGAATAGACATTATTTCATTGAACCAACAGACAAAGATTACTCTCTAGTGGTGGTTGATCCTGATTCCAGGGGTAATGCAGTTGTGGCTACCCAGTGGACACGGAGGGCTATATTAGAAACCCAGGGGATGTCTGGGGTTCCTCTTTGTGTTTCCATGCTCAATTGTTAAGGTTAATAGTTTGGGGGTCCCTCCATTAGACAGAGCTGAGACTAACTGAGAACATCTTCGGACATAAGAAGGAAGCTGGATTTTGCCTGGTGGAAATAGAGATGTTGCACTGTTTTGTGTAAGTTCTAGTATGCTTTGAAGGTTGCATATGGAAGCTCAGTAGTCTAAAGGGTGAGTGGCTGTCCTTTTCCTTTCCCCCTGTAGGGGAATATGTTTCTAAGGGTCAGAAGCTGTTTTAGAATTTCTTAATCCTTCATGGCAAAAGTTTTGAGGAATATGTTCACCACTTTGTAAGGACGCAGGTCTGAACCAAACTGACTCTATGACAGGTTTCAAGTTTCCCTCTGACCTTGAAGGCCTAAGTGTCAGTTTCTCAGAATCATTAGACAATAGAAGGGCACACATTGCCCAAGGCAGGAGGGACCACCCTTGTAACACCCAATCGGGAAAGGCCAGCTAACACCCTTAACATTTCTAAGGGCAGGCCTAGAGGGCTAGTGACACCCTACGTGAGGGTCCTGGGCCCACTCTGTAATTGGTCAATACTCTAAATGTTGTGATTGGCCCCCACCAAAAGTAACAATGTATGGTTAAAGTTGCTGCCAATATTGATAGGCGATAGTGATTGGGTCACTATACCTGTGTCACAGTTTCCTGTAACTCTCCCTTCCCAAACCCATAAAGGCCCTCCCCCGCCTTTGTTCGGGGCTCTCAGCATGGATCCACTGTGCTGGTAAAGTCTGTGAGCCTGAGCTTAGGTCCGGCCAGCCTAAGCCTGTAATAATAAAGCCCTTTGCTTTTGGATGTGTGATTCTCTCTCCCCGGTGGTCTCTGGTTTTGGGGATGATAATGAAATCTTGGGCATAACAACTTCAGTTCACAAAGAATTCACATCATCCACAAGCAGATGAAGGCATCAGAAACGCGATGTTTCATCATCTGTCTCAGCTGTAGGAGGCAGACAGGTGGAACATAAGACACAGAGGAGGCAGAGAAGGTTGAGTCATGAGGAGAGGCACCAACCACGATGTTTTTAGATGTGAGAGTTTTTTAAAAACAAAATTTAATATTTATTTTTGAGACAGAGAGCATGAGTTGGGCAGGGGCAGAGAGGCAGGGAGGGAGACACAGAATCTGAAGCAGGCTCCAGGCTCTGAGCTGTCAGCACGGAGTCTGACACAGGGCTTGAACTCACGAGCTGTGAGATCATGACTTGAGCCGAAGTCATATGCTTAACCGACTGAGCCACCCAGGTTCCCCATGAAGTGATGGTTGTGCATCATGATTTGGAAAGTCACTGTTCTGTGCTGAGCTGAGCAAGGAGAGAGGTGAGAAGGGATTCAACTGTGAGCTTCTGAAGGAAAGGCACAGCCTCTTACCTGGGTTTTTCATCCTCCACATCTGGCATATAGAAAGCCACACACAGAAGACATGTCAATTTATATGTTTGGTTAGTGAAAGATTTTAGAGGTACAGTAAGGGGACAAAAAGCACATGATAGTACCTTTGCAGAGCAGTTCTTAGGGATTCCCCAGGTGGGCACCAGTGATGGAGGTAAAGCTCTCTGGGCAGAAGCAGCCCCTAAACCCACCATCCCACCATCTGAGGAGAGGTGGTGAATCCTTGGAAGGTGTTTGGACACACCCAGCATGGATCATCACTAGGGTGCCCACAGATGGGGTCATGCTTTTGAGACCTCTCTCCCAAACCAGGGCAAGATGGGTTGGAGTGGGGATGTCTCTTACCTATCTCCTCTGAGAAGCAGACATTAGGAATAGACTAGATTTGGAAGGATTCTCATCAGGGGTGTGAAATTTATGACGGGAAATTCTACCAAAGTGGAGTGGGGAGGCCAGAAGGGGGAGCCAGAGCACGGAAATTTAAGTACAGGAAGACTTGTCAATTACAAACCCCAACAGAATTATCAACAAGAATGATTAGTTACAGGCCCCAGCAGGAAAAGATGTGCATTGAATGTTGTGTAAGAACTGCCCTGCAACTCAGCCAATGAGAAACCAGCATCACCCTGAACTTCTCCAATGGACTTTTATTGAAAACAACTCCTCCTAGCTTCCTCCTTTTCCGTAAAATAGTATTTCTCTCCTTTGTTGAACTTGCCTACGGTTTTGCCGTAGCTGACAGATCTTGGATTGCAATTCTCTGCTATATCCAAAGAAACCTACTTTTGCTAGGGAAATAACTTTTATTTTAAAGTTGAGATGACTTACCTGTGTAAAAAGAAAACCAGAGAATTACAGAAGGCTAGTGAGTTTCATCCCCAGGGGGTGGCAATGCCCCAGACTTCGATTCAGGCAGAGCCTGTGGGGAGTCTTTGAAACAAAAGCAACAAAGCTAAGCGCCTCTTAGCAGGAAGTCAGTCATTGGGAAAGAGTAGACACAAAGGGTCCTTCAGTGCAAATGCCCCCTGGGGTGGGGGTGGGGGTATGTGGAGAATGGCAGCCACAAGTCAATTTTGTTCCTATAGGAGGTGGTCAGTCACAGGGTCTCCAGTGCAGAGTTTGGGGACCACAGAAGGAAGCATGGTTGAGAGAACCCAGAGGTTCTTGTGTCCCCAAAGCTAGAACCAGCCGAGGGAACACCCACTAGCGTTCTAGGAAGCATTAGAAAACTTCCTTGCTGATGAGATCCTCCTAGAAGGGCAGGCAGGGGGGGCCTGAACCTCAGGGGTCCAGGCATTTATAATAGGAAAGAAACTCCTATTTTTTTTTTAGTTTATTTTGAGAGATATCTGTTATCGGTTAATAAACCTGAGTAAAATGAAAAATTATTAACCGGCTGTTTTGGCTTCTATAAGTTGCTTTGTGAATGCATTTCCCCATTTAGTGTTCTGACTAACTGCATGGTAACTGCTAAAACATTGAGATAAGAGCCTATGGAGCTCCCTGTTATCAGAAGGTGTAACTTTCGCCTGCTTGCTAAGTGCAACCCCACCGCTTTTACTAAGACCTGGCAAAGACAGAGTTAACTGATGAGAAATCCTCCCCATCTCGCGATATCTTAGACCTATAACTATGATTGGTCTTTTTAAAGGGAAGAAAAAACTTGAAAGGGTGGGCTCCCACCAAAGATGGCGTTTGTGTGTTACAATGTAATTGGCTACCATGGAATGCTATGAATGTAATTGGCTAACTAAAAATGAAGTATTCTGTCCATATAATCTCACTGCTGCCTTTGTTCGGGGCCATTCTCTGCTCCTTAGCACCAAGGAGATCGGGTTTGGCGTGGCCGTAATAAAAGCATGCAGCCATGAATAAAATTATGCCTCGCTTCTATTCGGGACTGGTGGTCTTTTCATAACTACCCCACAACAATAGCATGAGCGGTGGAAGGTCAGAGAGCAGAAGAGAGCATCCCAAGCAGCCTACATGCAGTCAGTGCAGAGCCTAATGCGGGGCTTGACCTCACTAACGATGAGATCATGACCTGAGCCAAAACTAAGAGTTGGACGCTTAACAGACTGAGCCACCGAGGAGCCCCTAAAGTAACATAACTTGTGATGTTACCTCCTTTACTAATTAAAGAATCAACACACCTAATCAGTTTTTCCGAGTTAACCTTTAACATTAGGGAGTTACAAAACCTTAGCCCCAGTCAACTGCAAAAGCAAGTCAACAAAATTTCATTCCATGGGAGTCAGATGACCTTTAAGTAGACTTAATGTCACAAAATCATCTTCCTACCTTCAAATTTTTGCATAATTCTACTACATATTTACATAATCCACAGCAATTCTTGCAACATCTGCCCCAGAACACATTTGCCAGATTGTTTACAATAGTATTACCTTCATTAGTAAAATCTACAAACGTTCATTAGAACTTTGGGAACAACGGGGAAATTGTGTGTACGATAAAATATGATCCAGCAATAAAAACTACAGTTACATATTCCAACATGGGATAATTCCACAAAATTCTGATATTTAACTTTGGGCTAAGCAATAGGTCTTGCTTTGGCCACTGGGATTAGTGGACGTGACGTAAACCAAAATCCAGAGCTTGCATGCTTGGTCTTGTTCCCTTATGCTTCTTTTGCAGCACAAAGAGCATGCCTCAAGGAACTTTAGGTTCAAAGAGCTCAGAGACACGTGGGTCAGATATGGACACAGCCTGGATACTGCACCCAAGCCTGTAAGGACGCAGGTCTGCTTCAGGCTTCCCCTGTACTTAAAGGCCAAGGTGCCGGCTTCTTCTTATCATTGGCCAATGGAAGGGCACACATTGCTCAGGGAAGGAGGGACAACTCTTGTGGCACCCAATCAGGAGAGGCCAGCTAACACCTTTGACCTTTCTAGGGTCAGGCCTAAAGATGGAGGCTAGCCATGCCCCGCCCTACGTGAGGGTCTTAGTCACGCCCTACGTGAGGGTCTTGGGCCCACTCTGTGATTGGTCAATACTCTAAATGTTGTGATTGGCTCCCACTACTGCCAGTATTGATAGGGGGGTAGGGAATGGATTCCTGTACCTGTGTCATTTCTTGTAACGCCCTCTTCCTAAAAAAGCCAGTATGCCGCTATGTTCGGGGCTCTCTCCAGGTGGCCAGCGGGTTGGTGGAGTCTGTGAGCCTGAGCTTAAGCCCGTAATAAAGCCCTTTGTTTTTGCATGTGTGACTCGGTCTCCCTGGTAGTCTCTGGTTTCCTTTGGGGTGATATTGGAAACTTGGGCATAACAAGGCCAGGTAACAGCCACTGACCCCCAGCACACAGCTATGACCCACTGAAATTTGGGATGGTTATGTAGCACTGGTGAGCAATAGCTACATAAGACGATGAAAATCATTTTTATATCACGTCCAGGATGTGCAAATACAGTTAATGAATTCTGCAAATATACCAAAAATGTAGTAGAATAATAAAATGACTAGTAAAATTCAGAGTAGTGGTTACCTTGGATGTGAGGGAGGGAGTTAGTGTTTGGGGGCACACAGAGCACCTCAGTGTAATGGTGGTTTATTTAATTTACATCCGAGTTAGCATAGTACAACAATGATTTCAGGAGTAGATTCTTTAATGCCCCTTCCGTTTAGCTCATCCCCCTCCCACAACCCATCCAGTAACCCTCTTGTTTGTTCTCCATATTTAAGAGTCTCATGTTTTGTCCCCCTATTTTTATATTTTTGCTTCCTTTCCCTTCTGCTCATCTGTTTTGTATCTCAAAGTCCTCATATGAGTGAATTCATATATTTGTCTTTCTCCGACTAATTTTGCTTAGCATAATACCCTCTAGTTCCATCCATGTGGTTGCAAATAGCAAGATTTCATTCTTTTTGACTGCTGAGTGATACTCCATTATAAATACATACCACATCTTTATCCATTCATCCATTGATGGACATTGAGCTCTTTCCATATTTTGGAAAGTATGTGCTGCTATATACATTGGGGTGCATATGTCCTTTTGAAACAGTGCACCTGTATCCCTTGGATAAATACCTAGTAGTGCAATTGCTGGGTCGTGGGGTAGCTCTATTTTTAATTTTTTGGGGACTCTCCATATGTTTTCCAGAGTTGCTATACCAGTTTGCATTCAGTGGTTTATTTCTTAAACAGAGTTGGACACATAGTTTGTTTTATCAGTACTCACCATCACTCACTGTACCTTCTGTAACACCTCATACAGTCTATGCCTTTCATTCTCCTTCAGGTGGGTAAACATAACTACACACAAAACTTTGAAGCACAATAAAGTGTATTGAACTCAGAACAGGGTCTGGAGGGTGCCTGAATGGCTTAGTCATTGAGCATCTGACTTCAGCTCGGGTCATGATCTCACAGTTTGTGAATTCAAGTCCCACATCAGGTGAGCCCACACAAAATTTGAGTACAAGTAAACTCAACCCATTCAATTTTGAGTTCCCTACAAAGGATCAGCACAAAATTGAGTCCAAGATGAGACCAGGAAAAGGACAGGAAGATCATTCAAAAAAAAAAAAAAAAAGGGTTGTCAAAAGTATGACCAAATATTGTCAATCATACTAATACTGCAGTTTATAAAGGTAATAAGCAGTCATCTCTTAAAGCAAGAGACAAATGTAGAGATTCAAGAGATGAAAGAAGAAATATCAAGGGTGAAGGATGAAATGAAAAGGCAGCTGAAGGAGGTTTTTTTAAAAATAAGGTGAGAGTTCAGGGTGAGAGCAGCCCGTGGGAGAGGAAGAGCAAGCTCTTCGTGCACCATGCAGAACGGTTTCTTAAAATGTGAATTTGTCATTTGGATTTTCCACATTTATAAAAATCACCTTTTCCTACCCCTTTGAGTCCCCTTCACACTGTTCCTGCTGCAATGTTTGGGCCTCCAGGGCCTGGGAGATCCCACGCGCATCTCCCCTGTTCTTGAACAACCTTCTAGCACCCAGTCTTCAATGCAGCCAGTCTGAGCTTTGTGTGCTGGGACCACATAAACATCATTCTTAAAATCATGCCTATATTCTTGTTCCCCAGTATAAACTTGGCCCCCAAGCTCCCATTCCCCTTGGCACTGCTACTCAACTCCCAAGGTTTGAAGACCCTGAACTCAAGAATCTTCAAGCCTCCAGCCCCTGTTCTTTTTTTTTTCTTTAGAAAGAGAGGGTGTAATTGAGCAAGGGGCAGAGAGAGTAGTAGGGGTTGAGCTCACCCAATGTGGGACTCGAACTCAAAAACTGTGAGATCATGACCTGAGCCAAAGTCTTAATGACTTTGACCCCCAGGCACCCTCCAGACCCTGTTCTGACTCCAACGTCACCACTCCCTGGGTCTAGGCCACCACCTTTGCGTTCCATTCCTCACTTCTGTTGATAATATTTGGATGTTCATCATGGACTAGGATAAAAGGAGGCATGGCAGTAATGGAAAAAGCAATGGGTAAAGTTTATTTACTGTCACCATGGAAACCTCAGGCTAGGTGCACTGGGTAGGGCTTAGAAGGTGGCAGTGTCAGACAACCCTTCTTAGGCCCCCTGTCAATCTTATCTCTTTGGGGACTTTTGAATATCAAGAATCCCTGGGAGGCAGCCCAGAATTATAAACCCTGGATTGGAGGTCTTACCAACTGCAAGCTCCATTTGATCTTATGAAGACCACTCTTTCTGAGCCCAATTTTCTTTTTACCTCTATCACAGGGGACATTTTCTGACTCCATAGGGAATAATGAACAGGTAGGATGGAGTGAGAGACAGGCCAAGCTGAAAGAAGACAAGGGACAATGTGAGGATGGTTCCCTCTGCAGCATGGACTCAGAGAGCAAGCAGATCCAGGGAGATGACTGGGGATGAGTCACAGAGGGAGGGAACGGGTGGCTGCAGTGGTCTCACTGAGATCCAATGAGAGAAGGAGCTGGCTGTTGGCCAGGCAGTCACTGAGAGGAGATAAAAGAATTATAAGAATTATAGTTGTCCCTGGGGACAAGGCATAAAGAAGCTTGGGTCCAGAGACACTCTCCAGCCCCTGTGCTTCTTCTGACACATTTCTTCCTAACACCCGACAAACTCGGCTCTATTGATGAGTGCACCTGGTACTGCTGGGGCATGGAGACATAGCCAGAGTGGGAAGCTAAGGAGCTATGGGGATGGGGAAGGCAGCAGGTCAGTGCCTCAAGTTGTTAGACCTTTCCCTCCTGAAGCGAGTCACCGAGAGGGAAACCCATGGACACGAATGGAGATGGTGAATGGGTTTTATTTTAGTTCAGCCAAATGGCCCCTCTCATATGTTGGCAAGTTCTCAGGAGAGAGCTCCGCTGATCTGAAGCTCAGGGGTTTTATAGGTCATAGCAAAGCAGAAAAGGTCATCCGTGAGGCAACCAATCATAGTTTACAGCATCACATGGGGTTCAATCACATTCTGACATGCAACTGTAAGATTTGGCAGAGAACTATTAACTTTAGAGTTCTTTGTCTCAGGAGAGATTTGAAGTAACCAATCATGGGTCCGAAGGGGAGGTGAAGCAGGTGCACAGAAGCGAGAACTTTGCTTTGCGGTTAAAGGGTGGGATCTTGCAGTAGTATCTTGAAAAACAAGTTAACCTTTAAGTTATAATTTATGGGTTACATGTTAGGACTTCCAGAGCCCAATTGCCCACCCCTAAATTGTTCAAGCAGAAAAGGGTTGGAGAATGAAACAATGATTGGTATTTTTCCATTAGAGTCAGCTTGACCCAAGGAGGGTATTACGAAGTAAAGCCTACCTGATCAGGTACAAACCCTCTCTAGGGGAGGTTCACGTCTCACTGGCCACTCCTTGGACCTTGGATGGCAACTACTTAGTGATACTTCTTAATGAGATATTGAAAAGAAAGGAATGGAAACATCAGTAAGCCAAAATTAATGAAGCCTGTTACTCATGGAGAAATATGAAAAGCCATTAAAAAAAATGGGTCTTCTAAAGGAAGTGCCTTCACCAGTTCTGACTTGTTTGACTCCACTGGATCCAAAACACTAATGTGTCACCATAACCTCAGAACTCCTCTCATATCTAAAGCCACAGATGGGAGAGGGTAAGATTGGGTTGGTACTGGCTGCCCCACCCAGACTCACAGACCTGGGCAAGGGTTTTTTGAAGTGGGAGGGGAGCCCATCGTGATCATATTTCTCTTTTGACATGCTCCATAAACCCACGATATCAGGGGCTCAACAATGGATTTAGCAAAAGCTCAAAAAAATGTCACCACAAAAACATAAAAGGGGTTAAAAGATTATAAGATTATGAAAAAGAGACAAGCCAGCAGGGAACCTTTGGAAAATGCCAGCATGGCTCCTCCAAAGAAGCAGATTCCAAAAAGATTGGGAGGAGGTGAGCATAATTTCTCAGGGGATTTGAGCCATTGGTAAATAGTTACTCTGTAAGACCTTGTGAACAGCCAACAAATGAGCTCCAAAAGACAACAGAATGGAAGAGAGCAGGGAAGTAAGTCATGGTCCTCAAGAGAAATACTTCAAAGACCAAAGTCCGTGCCACCATCTCCAGGACACTCTGGTCATGAAATCCTTCCTGAGAGCAGTCTTCAAACCCAAAATCATGAATTGGGCCAAGCACTGACACTGGTGAGGTCCCTGGCACCCTGTGCATGTTCCACCTCCAATGACCTTCTTCCCTGTTCATGACAGAGATGGGCTTAGAACGGAACTTGGGTTTGAAGACATACCTCACTTCCTCCCCTGGTGATTACAACTTAAGCCTACATGAAGCACACTCCCATACTTTTGTTTTCTGTAATGGAAACCAACACCAAA
>NC_043711.1:75766528-75826715 GCF_006229205.1 Suricata suricatta | reverse complement strand
GAACATTCCAGTAACTGCCCTTTCCCTGGGCCTAGACCAGCAAATAGTCCTGACTCCCTGAGGAGTCTGACAGAGGCTTTGTCAGTTTAACTGATTCTGTCTCCAGGGAACCAACTGCCGGATGATGCTGATTGGCTGAGCACCGTGTGCCCAGCTGGCCACCTGGTCACCAGCAGCTGCTTGTCAGAGGGACAGACCCTGGGAGTCAGGATGGCCTGAGAGATCAGGGTGGACAGGAGAGAGGGAAGGCTGGTCAGGAATGCTTGAGGGCTGACCACAGGCTCTTTGAGTCTCATCATTATTTTTTTCACTTTTTTATTTTTAACAGGTGTATTGTTATATAATTCACATACCCTGCAATTCACCCTTTCAAAATGTACACTGGTTTTTAGTATACTCAGAGTCATCGATCTGTCACCACGATCTAATCTTAGAACGTTTTATTTCCCAAAGAGAAAGCCTGCACTCCATTAGCCATCTTCTCTACTCACCATCACCACCCAGTCCTATACAGCTATTAATTTACTTTGTCTCCAGAGATTTGCTAATTCAGACGTTTCATATAAATGGAATGATACAATATATGGTTTCTTTGTGACCAGCTTCTTTCACTTAGTATTATTTAAAGTTCATCTGCATTAAATCATGTCTCAAAAACCCATTCCTTTATTGCTGAATAATACTCTATTGTATGTATACACCACATGGTATTTATCCAGTGCTCAGTGAATGGGAATTTGGATTATTTCCACTTTTTGTCTATTATGACTAAAACTGCCATGAACATTCATGCTAAGTTTGCACGGATATAGGTTTTCATTTCTCTTGAGTATCATTTGCCTAGGGGTGCAAATTCTGGGTCAAAGCGTTCAACCTTTTGAGGAGCCCCCAGACTGTTTTTTGGTAGTGGCTTCACCATTTTAAATTCTCATCAGCAATATATGCACGAGACTCCATGTGTTCTCCAACCTACCACTTGTTGTCACCTGCCTCCTTGACAGACCGCTAGTGGGACCGTATCTCATTCATCCTAGTCAAGTGGCGGCTCAAGTTCATGCTTTGATTTGTATTTCCCTAGTGACTAATGGTGTTGAACATCTTTTCATGTGTCATTGCCCATTTGTATATCATCTTTGGAGAAAAGTCTATTCAAATGCTTTGCTCATATTTTAGTGGGTTTTTTGGTCTTTTTGTTGAGTTGTAAGAGTCCTGTATGTATCCTAGATTAAGGGTTTTTTAATGAGAAAAAAATGCTTTTATCAGATATTTGCAAATATTTACTTCCATTCTGTGAGCTATTTTTTCACTTTTTCCATGGTGTCCTTTGAAGCACAAGTTTAAATTTTCATGAGGTCCAATTTATTTTTTTCTTTATTCATTTGTGCTTTGGGCATCATATCTAAGACATCGTTGCTGGGGCACCTGGGTGGCTCAGTTGGTTAAGCATCCAACTCTGATTTTGGTTCAAGTGGGTCTGAGCCCCTGGGTCTGGCTCTGCACTGTGAGTGCACAGTCCACTTGGCATTCTCTCTCTGCCCCTCCCCTATTCACACTGCCTCTCAAAATAAATAAACTTAAAAAAAAAAGAAATCATTGCCTAACCCAAGGTCACAAAGATTTACTCCCGATGTTTTCTTCTAAAAGTTTTATAGTTGAGTGCTTACATTTAAGTCTTTGATCCATTTTGATGTAATTCTTATATATGATGTGAGATAGGGGTCCAGGTTTATTACTTTGCCCATGGCCATCCAGTTATTCCAGCACCATTTGCTGAAAAGACTATCCTTTCCCCCAGATGTTTTGGCATCTTTCTCGAAAAGCAATTCACCATAAATATCAGGGTTTCTTTCTGCGCCCTCAATTCTATCCCACTGATCTATGTATCCACCCTTAATGCTAGCACCATACTGTTTCCATCACTGTAGTTTTATAGGAAGTTTTGCGATCACGAAGCATGACTCCCCCAACTTTGCTGTCGTTCCCAAGACTGTTCTGGCTATTCTGGGTCCCTTCAATTTCTGCATGAATTTTAGGATCAGCTTGTCAGCCGCTGTGAAGAGACCAGCCGGAGTTTTGACAGGCATTGCGTTGAACCTACAGATCGACTCAGGGAGTTGTATTGTCAGGGTTCACCAGAGAAAGAATAGTTGCTACACCAGTCCCAAGCTCCAGTCTCGCCTTCCCCTGCACCAGGGCCCAACACTTCCTCCTCCAACCCCCTAATCTATCCTCAGTGACCTCAATTCTTACCCCCAACCCCCAAACCCATCCTTTTTTTCACTCACTGGAGCGAGTCCATCAGCAGCTGTGTGGCCGCATCCCTGCTCCCCTAATGAGGACTCTCTTCACCTTTGACTGCCACCTGCTTCCTGTACGTATTTCAGTCCCCCCCTGGGTGACTCTACAGAGCACTACTTCTCCACCAGAATATCTGGTGTCCCTCAAAAGTCCCAAGCCCCAGCCACACCGACCCACCTAATTCCTTAAGCCAACACCTAAAAATTCTTCCGCCACCCCCGCAGTGTATCATCCTCAACCCCGACAACATCCTAATCCCAGATCTCACACCCAGATATTCCCTAAGACTCCATAGCTATCCATCTCCAACCCAGAGACCCCACTCAAATCTGAGGGATTTCTTCAGTGCAATCACCACTGAGCCTCCCTGGGGGCTGTTCACTGCTCCTCCACACGTGCTGCTTCTCCCCTCGCCTAGCCCTGTCCGACCTCCCAGCCAATTGCTTTATTCATTCATCCCCGTTCACTTGCACACACAATGCCTTCCGTGCCAGGCACCCCGAGACACAGCCACAGACAGCCACTGCACCCTTTCACTGTGGCCCCGGCTTAAAAGAAAAAGGTTTGTTTAATAGAAGGTTGAGTCTGAGATGCTCAATAAACTTCAGGAGGAGGTGGTCCGGAGAAGTTTGCTGTCAGGTCTCAGAGGAAAGGTGTGGAAAGTCTTGGGGGCGGGCAGTTGGGGTGTAGACAGTAGCTGAAGCCTTGGGCAGGGACCTGCCTGTGAAGCAGAGAGTAGGAAATGAGGAGAAAACCCAGGGCTGACCTGGAGACGCTCCCCAGAAGTCGCCGTAAGAGAAGGTCCATCGTGCCCACCCCGAAGCGCTGGGGGTCCCTTGGGCTCAGGGGTTTGGCCCAGCGGCGCGCCCCGCCTACCTCCTTTGGTGGATCCTCTTGCATCCTCCCAGCTGCTGGGCGGGGACGTGTGCAGGCTGCCCCTCTGCAGGGCTCAGCAAAGGCCTGCCTGGGGTGAGGGGGCCGAGAGTGGACGCCCCTTGTCTAGAGATGGGGCAGACTACAGAGTGCAAGTCACACTGCGCAGCACCCCAGGACCCGGCAGAGACGCCGGTTCACCGCACTCACAAGTGGGCAGAACCCCTGCTCCTCCCTCAGTGCCTCCTGGGAACAGCCCCTGCTAGTCCTGTGATCCTGTGCCCAGCGCTGTCTCTTGGATCCTGAACAAGAGGGGGGGGCGTTCAGGAAAGCTAATGGGTTAGTTAAGCTGACGTTAGGCAGATGTGGTACCATTGAGGCTCAGGCAAAGAGGGGTCTGGAAGAACAGAGTGGTCGACCCCGGGGCACCCTGTCCAGAGGTGAAGGGTCAAATGGGGATGGGAGACACGGTTCTGAGTGGCGGGTTCTGAGATGAGATGGGATTAGACTGAAGCTATTCAGAATCTGTAACTGTCCTCTCCAGAAATTTGCCTGTGGTTGGAAGAGGGACTAGAAAGTGGGTAGAAGGGATGATGGCCAGAAGGTAAGTGCCTAAACAAAGAACTTAACCTGTGTGTGCATGTGTGTGTGTGTGTGTGTGTGTGTGTGTGTGTGTGTGTGAGAGAGAGAGAGAGAGAGAGAGAGAGAGAGAAACAGGACACTTCCCAGGCACTTCTGTGGATTTTTTTTGACTCTGGGCCTCTTCCTAAGTGTTTGTGTAATTTTAAGGTTCTGTGTGATTTAGTGTTTTTACCTTAATAGTTCTGATTTAGTTCATGTTCTTGTTAACTCATTTAGCAAGTATTTATTGAGTACCTACTGTGTGCCTTTCACAGTTCTAAACCCCAAGGAACAACTTTGAAAAGGCAGAGGAAATAAACCCCTGTCCCCCGGAACTTAATGTTTTAAGAGGGAGGGGGAAACAACAATAAATAGACAGTGATATTGGGTGGTGGAATTGCTATGGTGAAAAGCACGTTGATGGAGGAGGAAAGGAGACTTTTCCCATAAACAGCGTTACAGTTACTGTAACCGACAGTTACCTGTCACTGTCAGCTGGGTGGGAAGTGAAGGGTGAATATTAACGCAAAAATTAATGCACCTGCAGGGAAGTAGAATAGGAGGAACTCATTTACACTGGGTTCAGTACAACCACTTTGGAAGAGAGTTTGGCCTCATCCAATGAAATCGAGCTTGTAGTTTTGCCCTTGGGCCCTGCAATTCCACTACTAGATAGAACGTTGTGTAATGCC
Source organism: Suricata suricatta (assembly GCF_006229205.1). Classification (NCBI taxonomy): domain Eukaryota; kingdom Metazoa; phylum Chordata; class Mammalia; order Carnivora; family Herpestidae; genus Suricata; species Suricata suricatta. The sequence goes on along the minus strand of NC_043711.1, from coordinate 75,822,231 downwards.
CAAGATTTCAATATCACCCCAAAATCAGAAGCCGCCAGGGAGACCGAGTCATGCATGTAAAAGTAAAGGGCATTTATTATTACGGCTTAGGCTCGCTGGGCCTAAGTTTGGTCTCACAGCCTTCACCAATGCAGTGGATCCATGCTGAGAGCCCCGAACAAGGGCGGGGTAGGGCTTTTATGAGTTTTGGGAAGGGGGAGTTACAAGAAATTGTGACATCCAATCATTAACGTATAACAGCATTGGCAGTAACTCTAACCATACACATTGTCCAGGGTGTTCGTTCCTTTTGGCGGGACCCAATTACAACATTTAGAGTACCTTTGAAATTAACCAATTACAGTGCGAGTTCAGGGTCTTATTCAGTGACTATCAGGTTAACTTTAACATTCGGTAACAGGGTCCTTTCTAAAGTTCCCATCTGCAGGTCTCACCCTTAGGAATGTGGGGAGAGGTAGCTGGCCTTTCCTGATTGGATACCGCAAAGTGGTCTCTTCTGGCCCGGGTAATGTATAACCGCCTAATGGTTCCAGAGAGACTGACCCTTGGACCCTCTAGTTTAGAGGGGGGTCTCTGTCATGGAGTCGGTTAGGTTCAGCCTTACAGTTGCACACGTGTCCCAGAAGACAGGCGAGTCTTGGTCCAAGGAGCACAACAAAAAACAATCCAAATATACATTGACAGGAGAACCGAGAAATAAATTGTGGTAGAACCACGGCGGTGGCATGTCCACAGAGGTACAGACGTGCAAGCTCGCTACACTTCAGTATACAAGCAAGTCACAAACATGGTGGAGTAACCAAGGGGCCCAGAAGAACCACACAGTATGAAGAGACACACAAAACCCTTCAATGTATTCTTGGCAAATATACAAAGAATTATAATCAAACTACAAAGAAAGGCAATTGATTGGAGCGCCTGGGATGCTCAGTCCTTTAAGCATCTGACCTCGTCTCAGGTCATGATCTCGCGGTTTGGGAGTTCGAACCCTGAGTCGGGCTCTGTGCTGACAGCTTGGAGCCTGGAGCCTGCTTCAGGTCCCGTGTCTCCCTCTCTCTCTCTGCCCCTCCCTGCTCACGCTCTGCCTCTCTCTCTTTCTCTCAAAAATAAATAAACATTAAAAAAATTTTTTTTAAAAGACAGAAAGAAAGAAAGGCAACTGGTTGAGAACCATGACTCTGGACATTGGTGTCCGAGGATGCGGCTGGTGGTGAGAGTGCACAGGGCCCCTGCAGACAGTCACGGGCACTGACTGTTTCTGGGGCTGAGGGACAGCTCCGCCGGGAGACGTTCTGTGATTAGTTCCGCTTCCGCCTCACATGTGCAAACTGATATGTTCTTTCGAGTTTGGCCACTGCATGCATTTCGTTTTTCTTTTTCTTCTTTTAAAATTTTTAAATATTTATTCATTTTTAAGAGACAGAGCACGAGAAGGGGAGGAGCAGAGAGAGAGGGAGACACAGAATCCGAAGCAGGCTCCAGGTTCTGAGCTGTCAGCACAGAGCCTGAGGCGAGGCCCAAACTCAGGAATCATGAGATCATGACCTCAGCTGAAGTCGGACACCCAACCAACTGAGCCACCCAGGCGCCGCTGCATTTTATTTTTCAAGATGGAGTAAAAGACCCCCCACACAAAAACCTTAGTCTTGGTGAGATTTGTGAGAATCTGGGCCACAGTGCTCAGTCTTCCTCTGGACAGACCCTCTGCTAAAAACCGATTTGGGTAAAGCTTATATCATTCAAGAATATATAAGAGTGGTAAGAGCTGGAGAGAAGTACAGGGGGGAAAAGTCTACAAAAGAAGAATTAGGAAAAAAAAAAAAGAAAAGAAAAGAAAAAAGGCAAGGCAAGTCCTACTGAGAACACTCACCAGAATGTTAGAGCAAAGACAACTATGACCCAAACTGTTGCCATGAATTACCAGGCAGCAATGGGGAGATGTGACAGCTCCCAGAACAGAAGGGGAGACAGTAGGACTCGGTGAACAGGAGCTGGCGGAGCTGGGGGCGTGGGGAGAGGGAAGGAATGGGACAGAAACTCTCTGCAGCTCAGCTCAGACAGGAGAAAACGGCTTTCTGTGTGGGCAGGCCATGGGGGACAGGTCAAGGGAGGGAGGAGGTTTCCTGAAATAACACCTCTTTGAAGTTCTTTGTTCAATCTATATGAATAAATAAGTTTGATTAAAAAAAATAGAAAATAACACAAAAGATCCCCTTTCCTGGCCACCAGTCAGTGCTGACCCATAGACTCTGTCCCCAGTGAGGGTCTCAGGCTTCTGCTGGCAAAGTGCCGGGTCCCTTTCAGGACAATCCCACCAATATCCATAAACAGAGGTCTTCCATAAACAGAGCCCCTTCCCCTCACCACAGTAGGTCTTCCTCAGGCTGGTCCTATGACTGGCCACCAAGGACCCAGAAGCATCTGGGGGGATGCCTGAGCCAAACCTCTACCCATATTCCCCAGCTTAAGCTGCTGAGACCCTGGTTTTCCTGTGCTCCCATCGCTGCCAGCCTGACCCCCAGGTCCAGAGCCCCGGGCTTCAGCACCTCACCTTTTCTTGTCTGAGTCTCCAAAGCCTGGCCACTCACCTGGAGATCCTGGGCCTCTGTGTTCCTGCCCATCTGCGTACCTGGCTATCAACCTGTGGCAATGCTACCCTCTTTGAACCTCAGATACTTCTTCTCGTGCAAACCCGGGATGTGTAATTGACTTCACTGTGGACAGATCAGGGTGGGGTGGGGAGAGAGGGAAGTTGGAGGTACAAGTGGGGAAGAACAGTCGTTGATGGGTCCCTCTGTGAATGGGAGGTGGGCTGGGGTAAGCAGCGAGGCAACTCCCAGAATCAGGTACCTCGGAGAAGGGCAGTGAGGGCATGAGGGTCCCTTTAAGACTCCCCCTGCCCCAGCAGGAGGTGAGCTAGGATTGGCCAGGACAGCACAGAAGGGAACGGAAGACTAGTTGCTCAGCAATCAAACTAGAAATTCACAACTGGAAGATAATGAGAAAAACTTCCAAAACACCTGAGAACTAAACCATGTTCTAAATAATCCGTGAATCAAAAAGAAAATCTTGGGAAATTTTAAAAATAGAGTAAAAAAGGAATAAGAATGTTTTGCCATCTGTTCTCCTACGTTCAGAACAACCTTGAATAACCTAATGGGCAAAGTGACCCACTTTGTGAAACCCAATGTTGTGTGTGTGCGGAGTTATGGGGGTCCATGAAATACATGTATGTAGACGTGTGCGTAATCCCCAGAAAGGATGGAACGCGCCAAGTCAGTTAACAGCTCCAGAACGCATCAGGGACATATTCCCCTAAGTACCACAAGATGGCAGCACATGCACATGGCATTCTTCAAGCTCTTTCACCCATAGGTAACAGGTAACCTTGCTTGTCCAGCAACGTCCCCGCCCTCTGGAAAACCCTACACTTTCAGGTTTACCATGAAGCATGTTTTTATGACCATGTGTTGCAAACGCATAAAGAATTTCTTTAGGTAGATACCTAGATTCAAAGGATGACCACAGATCATGCAGTTAGGCTGTGTATCTTGCACCTGTGGTCAAAAAGTAACAATATTTGATGAAAGGATTTGTTAAGCACAGGTTTCCTCCTTGGGTTCATGGCTTGAGACTGACTGTGTGGGATACTGTCCTTGCATCTCATTTATTAAGAATTTAGCCAGATTCTCAGCATATTGGCAAAGTCTTACATGCTTTATGCACTAAACCTTAGTGTAGCCGTCTGGAATAGCTATTATTAGCCTGATTTTACAGACGGGAAAAGTAGGGACTAGCGTCATTAAGAACTTTGGTAACATGGCACAGAGCAAGTAAAGCCTGAGGTGCACTCAAGTCGGCCAGCCTGACACCCAGCGCCACTCAATACACGAGGACTCCTCTAGGTGGCGCTCATGTCTGAACTTTTACTGATGCATGATTCGTGAAGTCTAGGACCAATAGGCTAACTGAAGGGGTATTTTTCCTTCCATCAAGAATATTTCATAACAAATATAATCATTGGTGTGTTCCATCTAACAACGAATGAGAAAAACCCTTTGTTTGAAATAGCGAGACTATTTGCTAATTAGCAACTATTGTCAAGAAAAAACTTCATAACATTACATGGACACCTGATGGGTTTTTTTTTCCCACTCCAGTAATTGTAGGACTAAACCTACATTGATACCCAAGTGCCGTGGGTTGGCAAAAGGCTCGTGCAAGTGGCATATCTTAGAGAAGTATATACGGCTGATTTTGCATGGCCCACATCCAGATGCGTGGCCAATTTGGTGCTGGGCGGGGGCAGGTGAGGTGGCTGGACATGAATAGTTACACCTTTAATATTTTTGTTTTGGAAATTTGGCTTTTCTCCGTTCTTATTTATGACAATGGGTAGAGCAGATCAAGATACTCAACAATACATAGTACTTAAGTAATAAGATGGTGAATGGATGAAAAGACGTAGGCGGGCAGGTAGGAGGGAGACAGGTGAGGTCTGTCTGTGCACGTATACCTCATCTTCATCCATTGGGAGTCCTGCCCCTTCAGGCCTAGCGGTTCACACTCACCCAGCTGACTCAGGCACTCAGGCACCAGACTCAGTGGGAGAGGGGAACAAGATTCAGTTCAGGGTAAAACAAACAGGAAATCAGAAGTTCCTATCTTTGGGGGCGCCTGGGTGGTATAGTAGGTTAAACGTCTGACTTCGGTTCAGGTCATGATCACACAGTTCATGAGTTTGAGCCCCGCATCGGGCTCCGCACTGATAGCATGGAGCCTGCTGGGGACTCTCTCTGTCTAGTCTCTCTCACCCTCCCCTACTTGCACTCTCTCTCTCAAAATAAATAAATCAACTTAAAGAAAGAAGTTTCTGTCTTTTTATTAGTATTATTGAAAATGCCAAATCCATCTAATGCACAGCGTTGTGATTATAGTTAACAATACTGTGTTATATACTTAAATGTTGCCAAGAGAATAGATCTTAAATGTTCTTAGTATGAAAAAGAATATAATTATTTGACATGATGGAAACAGTAAGCTGGCAATCATTTGGGGATATAGAAGTAATCAAATCAATACATTGTCCACCTAAAACTCACACAGTGTTGTATATATCTTAATTTGATAGAAAGAAAGGAATAAAGAAAAGAAAGAAAGGGAAAAGGAAGGAAAAGGAAAGGAAAAGAAAGGAAAGGAAAGGAAGAAATAAAGAAAGCTAGCCAAATCCTATCAGAACATATTTGGCATATGGGTTTACACTAGAAATAATGTCTCTAGTTTTTGATATGCACACTTTTGGTATATATGGCTTACATACATTACGTAAAGTTATGTAAAGCATTCATAATAATCTTGTAGGTTGGGCATTTTCTCTTTTTTCAAATCAGGAAAATGTGGTATCATGTAACTTCCCTAAGTGATCTATCCAGGGGAAAAAATGTGTGTAGCTAAGCAGAAGTCTTTTGCACTTTTACAAGGAGAGTAAAACATCGTCTAGGAGAATCATGGATGAATGCTTACAGAACTGTCAGATTTAGGACCAGCTCACAGACCGGCTGAGGCTAGCTCGTGGCTGAATGTGGTAGAAGCCAGTTAGAAGTGCTCCTTCCCTCCTCCAGCATGCTCATTTGGGTGGGTGTGGATGCAGATTTGGAGGTGAGATGGATGTAATCAGAGGGATGTGATGAAGCAGGACAGGGCTGGGCCTCGAGGGCACAGGTGAGGAGAGAATTCTAACAATTGAGGCTTGGCGAGGCAGGAGGGATGCTGTAGTTAAAGGAGATGAATCGATGCACTGGTGGTCTTGTTGAGAGGAAAGCGTAAGAGGGGGTGGACGATGACAAGAGAGGGTGATGCATGACACTTCTGTTTTGAGGGGGTGTCGATAGTGGGCAGGGCAGGTCTAAGGTAGGGTCATGGGAATGAGTGCCCAAGCAGACAAGATCGTTGGTGGGGAACTGATAACTCTTATGTTGGAAATATTACTTAAAGATATTGATATTTCCAAAGACTGTGAGTGTGTTAAAGAAAGTAGCAGTGAGCCAAGAAGGAAAGTCTTCAAGGAAGAGAAGTATCTATGTAGGCTTTGCGGTGGAAAATAGGGAGAATGTCTGAGCCAAGCAACAAGGAGTGTCGAGGAAGATACCGACCCACCTTCAGGCCCACAGATAACACAAAAGATCTAGAAAAGACCCACACCTTGAAAGAGTTGCAGGGAAAGTGAGGTTTACTCAGATCTGCACGGTCCAATATGGCAGCCGCCAACCACACATGGCTACAGGGCACTTTGAAATGAGAAACTGAATATTTAATAGAATTGAATTCCAATTAAGTTAAAAATCGAAGCACTATGAATTATGTTTTCTGTTAAACACAGCTTTAATGTTTTGGTGGAACTGCATTTCACTTTAATGATCAAAAAACGAAATTGAGATATACCCTAAGTATAAAATACACACCACATTTCAGACAGTATGGGGGAAAAAAGATGTAGAATATCTCATGAATATTTTTATACTTTTTGATTTTTAAAATTGGGCTACATAAAATATGTTTTTGCATGTTAGATCTATTGTGTTTGATGAAATATATTATTCAAATTCATTTACATGCTTTTAAAATTATTTTAATGTTTATTTTTGAGAGAGAGACAGGGTGTGAGTGGGGGAGGAGCCCAGAGACAGTGAGGCCGAATCTGAAGCAGACTCCAGGCTCCCAGGTGTCTGTACAGAGCCCAATGCGGGGCTCGAACCCACAAACCACAATATCATGACCTGAGACAAAGTCAGACGCTTAATCGACTGAGCCACCCAAGTGCCACACCTGTTTTTCTATTATAGAAGTACAAATGACATACAATGTTATATTCGTTTTACCTGCTTTTTTCTCTACTTGTTTTAATGTGACTACTATAAAATTTAGAATTACATATGTGGCATAACATTTCTGCTGGGCAGTGCTGGCTTAGAGAACGATGATGAAGGGGACAGCTAATGAAAAAATGGAGGACACAGGGCACTTAGCGGACACCTGACCAAGCATCCTGAAAAGATAGTGGGATGGCTCCAGGGGTTGGCGGAGGCTGCCAGAAAGAGTCTGAAAGGCTGATGCATTTACATGAGGATGAGTTACTTGAGGTTGGAGGAACTCCAGAAAGTCCAGAGATACTTGTGATGCCAGGGGAAAGCAGTCACCAAAGTCAGAAAGAGGGAGGTCCTGAGTTTCTCAAGGTAGATACAGATGGTGAAGCTGTGACTTGGGAGGTAGGGAGGTGATCCAGTCTAGTTAGGGACTCCCATTTACTCTGTCAGAACCATTTTGAAGGAAGCATCCAACAGGATTGGCCAGTGGATTGGATATGGGGTGTGTAAGTGTAAGAGAGGTGTCAAGAGTGACTCTAAGATTTGGCCTGAGCAACGGAAGGAATGGAGCTGGCTTTATTGAAAAGCGGGGAGCGGCAAGTAGAATGCTGGGGGTGGTAGCGGATACCATGACTTCATATGGGGCATGTGAGGTTTGAGGACCTGCTAGACCTCCAGATAGGAGTCTTGAAAGGACAATTGGCTACAGGGTCTGCAGTTCACAGAAGAGGAGGCTAGAGAGAGAAATCCATTTAAGGGCCTTTGCATCTAGATTGTAGCTAAAGCTCTGCGATGGGAATTCTGAGATCAAAGAACTCTAGATCAATCCAGTCGTCTTCCTATAGCTTGACGAATAACCATGATATAAGTAACTCCCAATTTGGGGCACCTGGGTGGCTCAGTTGGCTCAAGTGTCTGACTCTTGGTTTTGGCTCATGTCACGGTCTCACAGTTCATGAGATTGAGCCCAGTGTCAGGTTCTGCACTGACAGAGTGGAGCCTGCTTGGGATTCTCTCTCTCTCTCTCTCTCTCTCTCACTCAATCTCAAAATAAATAAATAACTCCTAATTTATTTATTTTTTGGGTGATTAAAATTTTTTTTAAGTTTATTTATTTATTTTGAGAGAGAGCATGTGAGCTCTCAAATGTCTCATTGCCATTTGGGCCAATCCAATATAACCCTGAACACTGATAGGGAGTACTGGTGTTTCTACATTTCATAACATAGAGAATCTACAGGTTCTCATCAGGAACTTTCTACCTTCTGCCTTCCCTGCTCACAAGTTGCTCTGGCCTCATTGCAAACATTTCCTTACATATTTGGAATTTTGTTAACCAAAATAAAATGTCAGGGTGCCTGGGTGGCTCTGGTTCTTGATTTTGTTATGCCCAATTTGTAATATCACCCCCCCAAAAAAGACCAGAGACTACCAGGGAGACCGAGTCACACCTGCAAAAACAAAGGGCTTTATTACGGGCTTAAGCTCTGGCTCACAGACTCCACCAACCCGCTGGCCAGTGGAGAGAGAGAGCCCCGAACAAAGTCAGGGTAGGGCTTTTATGAGTTTGGGAGGGGGAGTTACAGGAAATGACGACACAAGTACAGTGATCCAATCCCTACCCCCCCATCAATACTGGCAGTTGTGGGAGCCAATCACAACATTCGGAGTATTGACCAATCAGAGTGGGCCCAGGACCCTCACGTAGGGCTTGACTAGGCCTGCCCCTAGAAAGGTCAAATTTGTCAGCTGGCCTCTCCCAATTGGGCGCCGCAGGAGTTGTCCCTCCTTACTGTACACCCTTTCATATGGAGAATTAGCGCCTTCCTCTTTAAGTACAGGGGAAGGCTGAATCGAACCTGCGTTCTTACAATTTCAGCTCAGGTCATGATCTCATGGTTCTTGAGATCGAGCCCCACCTTGGGCTCTGCACTGGTGGCATGGAGCCTGCTTGGGATTCTCTGTCTCCCTCTCTGCCTTTTCCCTGCTTGAGCTCTGTCTCTCATAAATAAATAAACATTTGAAATACATAAAATGTTGGGTAAGAAGATTTGGGGTTGAACCAGCCACATCACCCCAGCTGAAGAAACTCATTTCCTCTGTGTTAGGCCAACTGGTAAACAAGCAATTCTATCCAGACCCTTGGCAGAGAGGTTTCTGCCAGAAATTGACCAACAGCATACATACTCTGACGAACAAAAACAAAATGAAAAAAGGAAGTTGCATCAGATGAACCCGTCTTCCCTTTTGCAGTTCCTTGGTTAGCTAAAACAAAACACCAACAAACTCTTGTTTGCCACCCTTTAACCCTGAGCTGGTTCTTCATTCTACTTCCTTCCCTCAGAGCTCCCACACTTCCCATGCAACCAACACTACACATGCCTCTCCTCCCGGACGTAACTGGGAAAGCATTGAAAAGTGGCTGTCACATCAAAGAGAGGATAAAGAAGCACAGAAGTCAGGAGCTGGAAGCTGGTTGTTTTAATGAACTGATTTCCCCAATAAGGAAACCAAAGCCCAGAAAGATGAACTGATTTGCTCAAGTTTAGAGCTGGTCAGTTTCTGCCTTCTCTTAACTTTTTGTTACAGAAAATTTCAAGTGTATACAAAAGTAGACAGAACAGCATTATGAACTCATAAATACTCATCACTCAGCTATAATTATCTGCATTTTGTCAGGGTTATTTTACCTACCTTCCCTGCTTCTTTTTGTACTGGATTGTTTCAAAGCAAATCCAAGATACATCATTTCTCTTGTACGACTTTGGCATGCTTCTCCAACTCATATAAGAATCTTAAGAAATAAAACACTTGCCATTAAACCTTCAATAAAATTAACGGTGACTCCTTTACTATCATCTAATGCTTGTCTCTATTCATCTCTCTGTTTATCTTAATAGTTGAGTTGTTTGAATCAGGATTAAAGAGGTTCACATGTTACAATTGGTTTTATGTCTCTTAAGTACCTTTTGGGCCATGGCAATCTTCTCTCTCTTTTTGTTTGAATGCCATTGATTTCTTAGAGAGAGTGGATCAGCTGTCTTCTAGAATGTTCCCCGTTCTGGTTTTTTTGTTTTGTTTTGTTTTATTTTACATCCACGGAGTCACCCATGTCCCCAGGTGCTCTCCCGTTCCCTATATTACCTGCATACTGGACGTCAGGTGTAGAGGCTTGCTCATATTCAGATTCAGCCTTTGAGGCAACAAGAGTTGAGAGGCAGAAAACTGGGAATTTGCTGTGGCTACCCACTGGGGGCCATATACTAGCTCCTGACCACCTCTGGTGTTGCTAAGACCATTCCGCAAGTTCAGGTGGCACTGGACTGATCCTCCCATTATAAGCTCTCCATCAACTTTTTTTTTTTTTTACTATTTCTTTATTTTGAGGGAGAGTGCAAGTAGGGGAAGGGCAGATGGGCGGACAGAGAATCTAAAGCGGGCTCTGCACTGACAGGCTACAACAACCAGCCCGATGTGGGGCTCCAACTCACTAACTGCAAGATCATGACCTGAGTCTAAGTCCAACTCTCAACCAGCTGAGCCGCCTGGATGCCCCCCACCCCCATCAACTATCACACTGTGGTTCCAGAATCTCATAACAATCACTGTGTTCATGGTTTCATGGTGCTTGCAGATGACAAGTTTCTGATTCTATCATTCTCTTTGCTTCTATTAGCTGGAATTCTTCTATAAAGGAAAACTTCCTGAAATACAGCAGGTAAAGATAGGATAAATGCTTGATTCTGTCCATTTGTTTATCAGTTGTCAGAGGATCGGTTGTGCCCTTGAAACTTCTAACGGTGACAGATGCAGGGTTTTCTGTTGTTTCATTTTGTTCTTATATCATTGTGATGTTTCAGTCCATTGCAGACATTATCCACTTAGGTGCCAGAACCGTTTGATCTCAGGCAAGTGAAAGTCCCTTCAGGTTGGCTGGTGTGTTCCTCTGACTTCATTCCGTTAGCCTTTGACAACTTCCTGGCTGTCGGCAGAGTGAGATGTCCATGCATGTCTCCTTCATGCCCTGCCCTAAACTGTTAAATCTATTTTCTACTGGTCTAGTGGGACTTGTGTGACACTGCCTCTCTTGATAACCCCTCTTCCTTTGGGGTTGGCTGGGCCTTTCCTCTGGCTAACAGTCATGGTCATTAGATGCTGGCTATAGGCACTTCTACACTTGGCAAGATAACTTTGAGAATTCTACTCTGTGAGTTTATATGGCTCCTTTCTTTTTAGGCATTGGGAGCCCTTTGCATACCCAGATCTCATGCTTTGCTTTGCTTTTTGTTTTGCTTTTGGCAACATGGTTGCTTCATAACCACACAGGCAGAAACAGAGGGGAAGGGGAAGAAATCAGAACATTCTGGAGGTGCAGGTCTGCTGTTGGAAGAAATCGCTTTCAATTCAGACATTCCTTTATCCTCTCTTCTCCAAACACTGGTGCCCTTGGCCCAAGGTGGATAAACTCAGATGAGGCAGGTTCTGGAATGAGCATTTTGACACTCCACATCCAAAGAATGAATTTCTGCCTATTGTTATACACTTTTGACCCTTCCTCCCTCTCTGAGGATCAGAGAGAAAGGGTAGAGAGCAGAGGTAGGAGCAGCTGGAGCAAGAAGGAGTGAAGCTCAGGGCTGGAGGTGAGGCTCAGGGATGTGGAGGACTCAGGGAGGAAGAAGAAGAGAGGGGAGCCCATGGGGGGGCCCGAATGAGGCCTGAAGATGGAGTAAAATTACCCAGTGCCCACATATTAGCTAAAAGTCCAGTTGAACAAGCTGAAAGTCCAATGCCTTGTTTATTTAGCATGACGAAGTGGCTATAAAACAATTTTGTTTTGAGATTGCTCAGGTTGATGACTACCTCTTTTGTCATTTGCATATCAAAATATCTGTATCTCCAAATGGGATCAGACTATCAGCCATCTATGTGTATGGAGTGTATGGCGGGGATGATGACCCAGCTCCCAGTGGAGGGATGACAGGCTTGGCATGGAAGGGTGGATAGAGCTCAGAGTTAGGTAGAGTGGGAGCGTCTGTGACCCCTGATTGCCCAGAGGCCAGGACCAGGACATTCCAGTGTGAGTCAGCACCTGGCAGGTGATTAAGGAGGCCTGACGTGGGGCTGTGGGTGTTGCCACCAGACCATCTGGGACGCACCTGGCCCCAGACTGATAAGTTCCTTTCTCACTCCCTCCCTCTCCCCACCAAGAGTCCTCACCCAACTTTGGAGGGCAGTCCAGAACTTGTGACACTGGGTGAAGTTGGCTAGATTATGGAGTCAGAACAAGGCAATGAATGTTTGCAACAAACATTCATTAAAATTTTAATATGAGCTTTGCAAGTCATCTCATTCAGTAAGGTAGTTGGTGCCCATCCCATCTCCTGATGAGCAAGGAGCCCCTCACTACCCCTGAGGCAGCTTAACTTTAAACTGTTCTGATGGCTAAGGCCTCCTACAATACAGATGAAATGCATTTACTCTGTGGTGCCCGTCACTCTATAGGGACTCAATAAAGGTTTGTAGAATAAATGACTGAATGGATGAACAATGTCTTTCTTTCTTTTTTTTAATGTTTTTTATTATTTTTGAGAGATAGAGACAGCTTGAGCAGGGGAGGGTCAGAGCAAGAGGGAGATACAGAATCTGAAGCAGGCTCCAGGCTCTGAGCTAGCAGTCAGCACAGAGCCCGATGTGGGGCTTGAACCCACGAACCGTGAGATCATGACCTGAGCTGAAGCCAGACGCTTAACCGACTGAGCCACAAACAATGTCTCTCTTAGTAGAAGCAGGAACTGGAGACAGTCTTCCTAATGTGTCAGGACAGTGTCGCTGGACCCTTGCGTTTATCTTCAGCATCCTGTCTCCCCATCACCCCTTCCATATCTTAGGAAAGCTCAGACAGAAATGCTTCCAAGTGCCTGCAACCTAGTCTCTGGGGCTTCAGACAAAAGAGATGAAGAGAAAGGGGCTGTCCCCTCCTTCCCTTATTGCCTTCCCCAGAGCTTGCTACGGGCCTTCGTGCCCTGGGGTGACATCACTGCTCCAGTGAAGATCTGTTCGGACTGCAGAGAGCCAGCCTCCCTGTTCCCCAGAGGGGAAGCCACTCCTTCCGGGCTTGCCTCTCCTTCCTTGGAGCAAAGGTTGCTCTCCTTCCTTGGAGCGGAAGGCAGCAGGGCAGCATCACCTGCCTTGCACCTTCTTGCTCTTCCCTTCCCCCCAGTCTGAATCCATGTCCTCCAGGGTATATGTTTGGAGGTGTTTTTCTGACCACGCTTGGAAAGGAGCCCTGATCCAAGGCTGATCCAAGGCTCTGCCTTGCCAGGTTCTCTGGGACCCCTCCAGGCATTTAGGACCATGGGGGACCTGGTGTAACCTCATCATCAGGCTGAGACAGAGCTGAAGTGTTATATTTAAGTCATTGTTATTTATTTGCCTATGTACTTATTGGGACTAAATTTTATCCTCTCAAAATTCAAACTGTTGAAGGCTTACCCTCGGATGTGATGGTATTTGGAGATGGGATCTTTGGGAAGTAGTTAGGCTTAGAATAGCTCATGAGGATGGGATCCTTATGATGGGATTAGTACCCTTACAAGAAAAGGGAGAGAGAAAGACTGCTCTCTTTCCAAGCGTGCACAGAGGGAAAGGCCAGCGGAGGACGTAAGAGGCGGCCTTCACCAGGAACAGACCACGCTGGCACCTTGATCTTGGACTTCCAGTCTCCAGAACAGTGAAGGATCAATTTCTGTTGTTTACACCACCACCCAGGCTGTGGTGTTTTGTTGTAGCAGCCCCAGCACAGTACAACAAAGAACACATACATCAAAAGCACAAATCAATGTGCCAAGTGCTATAGGTGGGGGCGTGAGGCTAGGAAGTTCTGGATAAGTCCCTACTCATCTGCAGGCTTCTCAGTGCCCTGAAGATGCAGGGGACATGCCCAGAAAGGGGGAGTAGATATAGGATGGAAGGGGATGCAGCTTCTCTACATAGGACTCTAGCTACCTCTTCATCAGCATGTGGGCGATGTGCCTGCACAAAGAGGTTGGTTTAGCTTAAGGGGACTGGTCTGGGTAAAATAAGGATGAGAATAATTCAAGGCAATTGTTCTTAGAGGATGAAGAAGGGAGACCACCCCCCACTGCCCTTTTTCCCAGGCATGCTGGCCCAGGTATGGCCTGAAGCCGCAGACAGTGATCGGAGCCTGAGTCGCACTTGGCCTGATGCCCACCCCTGGGGCTGTCTCTGACAGGACGTTACCAGGAATCCACAGCAGCCATCCACAGATAACACAACGATCTCGAATGACCAAGCATCTGTCTTGCACTAAGCTAGGTGCCACACACATACGTTTAACCCACACCCTACTCTGCCAGCTTGGGACTGTTATCCCATGTTTCAGATAAGTAGACTGAGGCTCAGAGAGATGGATTCACGCCAATGGAAAGACTTGGTGAAAGATATCTTGTGGGTGTCTCTGGTTTATGTAAAATCATGAGCACGCCTCACATCCCAAAGAGTACCCACAGGGAAACCTAGGACTCGGCAACAGGAGCTGCAGCACTGAGCCCTGCCCATACTTGACCTATGCCACCACAGGGCACATCAAAAGGATCACAGCAGAGGCGTCCCTGCTTCTGCATTTTTGGCATCACCAGCCATTGGCTTCCTTACTTCTTAATGTTCCCCAACTTTAAAAAAAAAACTGTGAGAGGTGCAAACATTTTGGGGACTCTTCTTGAGCCAAAGGCATCACCACTCAAACTTATTCAATATGTTGTTGGGTCCAGACTCCATAGACTCTTGAGACAACCATGAAATGCCTTCAGCAGGGAAGATGGTACTCACCTTGCTCAGCCGGCTCCTCCCTGGAACTGGCAGGTGGGTCCTTGCCAATTCCCCCAGATGGGAGAGGGTTGAGTCATGATACACAAGTCCTGTACCTCAAGCAGAGCCCTTAAAACATGCCTGGAGCCTGGACCCCTCTCTCTCCACCTCCCCGCCGCCCCGACTTCCTCCCAATGTCAAGCCTGGAATACCTTCATCATGCTCACTCCCGAAGCCTTGGCCCTTGGCCTTGCTGAAAGTCAATGGAGACAGATTCCTAGTTCCATCTTGAATAGAGACACTTGACACAAGGAACTGTATTGCTGAAAATTCCTTAGGAGTTGGTTTTTTGAAACTGTTGGATACCATTTACCCATTGGGCATGCTCAAGGCAGTGGGGAGACCCAGACTAGCCCACCACAGATGAATGCTGCTGCACCGCTGTACAGGCCCTGTTGGTCTGAGTTTCTCGTCATGGGGACAAGAAGGGAGAGGAAGACAAGATGGTTGTCTTTCTCCTCCTGAAGGGCCACACTAGGCAAAATGCTGTTTATTAGTTTCTTTTCTCTTGACAGGCTCTCACACCCCCCTTTCCCTGTTTCCTTGGGCTCTTGTCCCCCATACTGTCTGGAACACCCGTATTCTGGAAGGCAGGGCAAGCCCCAGATGTCCTATGCTGTAAAATTCTCTCCCTGCCCCCCTTGCTCAGCAGAAAACTCACCAGCACCTGCATCTGGAAATCAACACACACTCTGGTAAAGGACTGATCAGATGAAAGTCTTCCTATAGCTGCATTTCCAAGAAAACAAGTATACAAATGATTTTTTAGGTTAAATCTATTTCTGTATTGCTGATTCCTTTATTCCTTTATGACTGATTTCTTGATTACTGATTCCCCAGAGTTTCTGATGGACTGTTGGTCAGAATTTCTGAAGGGGGAGGGTAGAAATGTCTCTCTAACCTTTCACCAACAGAACCTTGAAAAACACCTCTTCCATCTTACTTTTGGCTCCAGAATGCCATCACACACACTATGTTGTCCTGAAGTTTTTGCATTTTTAAAATAGGCCTATGGCTTTGATAAACTGCTAACTGTTGGAATTTCTGACTGTGTCACGAACTAAAAGAACATTCCTGGCTCGTGTGTTTGTATGTGCGCGCAGTAGGGGGCATATCTCTATGGTAATGACTCTGACTTCTTTCCTGGACATCCTGCTCAGTTCCAGACCAATATATCCAGCTGCTGATGGAATTTCCCCTTGGGTGTTTCCAGACACCCAGATCAGACAGGCCCAAAGGGGAATCACTATATGCCCTCACGTCAGCTCAGGGCATTAGCACCCACCCCGCCGCCCAAGCTAGAAACCTAACAGTCCTTCCCACTGTGCACCCACACCAAGTCCTACAGATTCTGCTGCTCAGTATCTTTCCCACCTGCCCATTACTCCTGCCATGCTGGTGTTGAGAGCTTCATTACCTCTTTCCAGACGGACCAGGAATCTCACCTTCTCTGGACAATGGCATAATAATAGTGGGTACTATTATCGGGGTGGCTGTGAAGAGTAAAAACTTGTAAACATAAAGCAACACTCTCCTCTTGCCTCTACTAAATATCCATCCATTCAGTAACGTTTATTACATGCACCCACCATCATTTCCAGGGCAGCGCTTGGTGCCAATGCCACAAATGGAGTAGCTATTTCTCCGTTGGTTGATGGGGTGACCAAGGGTTGATGATGGGCTAATGAAAAGTACCTGAGAGGGGGGTTTCCCAGGCCCTGAGCTAAATGTACATGTGGGAACCGTGGGATGGAGACACAAGGGAGAAAGCAAGAGGTCAAGTCAGTCCAAGGGAATCAGGAAAGAGTTCACGGAGGAGAGACGGGACCTGAGGGATCACAGCCATCAAGCAGTCAACAGACAGGCCTTGCACATTGCCACCCCGGGGCCAGTTTCCTGCCTCTGCCATCTCTCCTCTGTTTGACCCACTCCAGCTCCAACCAAAAAGAGTAAATCTATTGTCTGGAGTCCTTGGAGGTCCAAATCTGGGGTTTGACACCCCATTTCCATGCAGCAATGGGGCCTCTGGTGTCCTGCAATTCTCCCCACTTCTCTGGGGGTTTGTTCAGTAACCCTCCGGACTCTGCCTCAGGGGAAGGAAACGGGACACAAGAATCCTGCAATCTGCTTACGCTCTCTCCGTCTTTCCTCACTCTTGGCTGGCTGGGAAGTGCTTCTGTCTCTTCCTGGTTGGGAGGGGGCTTTCTGTGCTTCCCCTTCGCCTTCTCATCCCCTTGCCTAAGATGATTTGTGAGGCAAAGAAAAATACCTAGGTTTCAGTTGCAAACTGATTTCCTACCATAAATTTTATACATTTGTATTTTCTGTGGCATGTGCATATTGTTTTTTCTAAAAAAACAAAATTAGAAAAAAAGACAATGCAGGTCAAACACAGGTTTAGCATTCACGACAATTTCACATTCTATAGGAAAATTCTATATATTAAGCCTACCTACTTACTTCTGGCAAGTTAATACATGCTTAGTTCTTTTTGATGCTGAGTGGTTTATTATTTTTGTTATTATTTTGTGTGTGTGAGCCTGGTTTGTCTAAAGCAATCAAACAAATCAATTATTTTTCAGGGCTGGGGGAAGGGAGAGCTGTGGCATCAGGCATGTCAGACATCAGATCAGACTGCTTCACTACAAGGCAGGGCACTGGCTGGGAGCAGTCCACGCTCGGCTATTTCAAAAGCCTGTACTGCAAACGACCCAGAGTGGGTCCTGAGCAGGGGCTGGCTCATGTCCACAGCATCTGATGTGCCACATTGCAGGGTAAATGTGGAGCTCTGCTGAAATGCAAGAAGACAGTGGTATCTGCTAGGCTGGACAGAATCCCCCTTCCCTGCCATCGGCTTATGAATGGAAAACGAGGGACTGCCAGCTGGTGTAGGGGGATGTAGACAAACATGCCTCTCTGGTCAGGGGGCAGGGGCCACTCTCCATTGGCAAAGACAGCAGAGACCACGTCAGCTCAGAGAGCTGGGTCCCTGCCAAAGAGGCAGGTTTGACTCAGCGACAGCTGATCAGCTACCATGACATTTGACATTAATTTAACCAGTAAGGAGGAGGTAAAGTACTAAGAGGCAGGAGAGGGACAAAGACAGACATTTTCCTCTTTACTTTAGAATCACTAGTGTTTTGTAACTGACATCACCAAAGACTGAAAAAGAATGCATTCCAGGGTGGAAGAAGGCAGTCCCAAATTTTTATCCTTTCCCACTCCTTCAACATTTTTGGGAAGAGGACCCCATGAACAGAGTGGCATTGTCTCGGTGAAGTAGCAAGAGAGGAGGAATCAGTGACTTTAGTGTACTGCTAAGTTTTTTCAAACAGTATCTGCCGGTGGAGCTGGCCACTGTCCCTGTAAAACTTATTCATGTGTGCACATTTATAATCATTTTCATTTTCTTAGGTCCCTAAAGTTTATATTTTAATATGTGATTTATTCATATGAATAAAAATTCATATACAGTTTTCTTTCTATTTAGGCTTTCTTCCTACTGGCCATATTCCCTGCCAGGGATGTGGCTCTCATGTTTTTAACCTCATCAGGATACCTTTCCAGGAATAAAATCTGAGCTCTAAGTGCCCCAGGAGAGGAGAAGCCCCCTCCCAACTCCCGGGAGGACTCAGGACTTGGGGGATAGTCTTCTCCTTAGAAGCACCAAAGAGGGAACCCTTCCATAGCATAGCTTTTCTCCAGATGAATTGCTGCTATTGCTAGTAAGCCATTTAAAAGGTAGTAAAACAGGGGTACCTGGCTCGAGCCGTTAAGCATCCAACTTAGGCTCAGGTCATGATCTTGTAGTTCATGAGTTCAAGCCCCACATCAGACTCTGTGCTGACAGCTCAGAACCTGAAGCCTGCTTCAGATTCTGTGTTTCCCTCTCTCTGCCCCTTCCCTGCTCATGATGTCTCTCTCTCTCTCAAAAATAAATAAAACATTAAAATTTTTTTAATTAAAAAAAAGTGTCAGGGTCCCTAAGCAGCCATTAAAAATGAAGTTGTAAAATACAAGAAAGTGACATAGGAATTTGTCATTGCATATATGTATATTTTTTAACTCTACATTTTGAAATAATCATAGTTTCACAAGATGTTGCAAAAGAAGTCTTTCATACCTTTCACCTGGTTTCCTCATTTTCTCAAAGAGATTCTATAAAATCAGTCTCAATTCTATTTTAAATATTCAGTATAATTCTCCACGGGAAATGTCTGAGTCTGGAATTTTTCAGGTTTTAAAACTTATTTCCTTAATGGTAACGGGGCTATTCAAACTTTGTTTCATTTTGAGTGAGTTCTGGTGTTGGCTCATTTCTTCTTAAGCTGTCAAGTTTATGTGTAGAGATTTTCACAAGAGCCTTGTTAACCTTCTGATGTCTGTAGGACCTGTTTCATTTCTGATATTAATGATTTATGTCTTTTCTCCTTTTTGTTAGTCTCACTAGAGGGATATAAATTTTTTCAATATTTTAAAATATGCAGCTTTATGTTTTATTGGTTTTTCTCTATTCTTCCCTCTATTTTCAGGTTTACTGATTTACATTTCATTACTTCCTTCTTTCTGCTTGCTTTGGATTTGTCTGGATCTCTTCTCTAGTTTCTCGAAACGGAAACTTTGGTTTTTGACCTGACACATTTCCTCATTTCTAAGAGATGCAAGCAGGTGCTGTGGGCTCCTTTCTCCTACCTGCTTTTGTTGTGTTCCACACATTTGGACATGTCGCTGCTTTGTCTTCATTCAGTTTAGTGCATTTTAAAAATTTTGATTTGAAAATTCCTCTTTGATCCATGGATTATTTAGAAATGTGTTTAGTTTGGAAGTTTTGGAAAATTTTCCTGTTATCTTGTTGTTACACATTTCTAGTTTGATTGCGTTGTGGTCAGGGAACTTGCTCTGTAGAATTTCAACTCACTTAACTTTGTTGAAGTTTGTTTTATGGCCCAGGATATCATCTCTCTTGGCACTTAAGATGAATGCATGGTCTGCTTTTCAGTGGGATGTTTTGTAAATGTTGCCTTGATCCTGTTGGCTGATGGTGCTGTTGAAGTCTTCATATCCTGCTGTTTTCTGTTTAGTTGGTCTGTCAATTGTTGAGAGAAGGATATTATTGTCTCCAAGTATAACTGTGTATCTATTTCTTTTTTCTGTTCATCAGTTTTTGCTTCACATATTTGATAGCTCTGCTTGACATATATACAATCTCTGGGATAGCTGAATTTTCTGGGTGAATTGACTGTTTTCTCATTTTGTAAATGTCCCTCTGACTCTGGTCAGTTTTGCCCTGATGTCTACTTTATCTAGTCATTCCTGCCTTTTGTTTGATTAACTTTTGTGTGGTTTATCTCTTTTCAGCCTATGTATATCATTATATATCAAGTGTAGATAGTATATAGTTGGGGTCTTTTTTTTTTATTCACTCTGCCAATCGGTCTTTTAATTGGTGTGTTTGGAGTATTCATGTTTAATGTAATTATAGATATGTTACGGCTTTAAGTATGCTATTTTTGTTTTCTATTTGTTCTTTGTTTTCTTTTTCCTGCCTTCCTTTGGGATACTTGAACATTTTTCACGATCACATTGTTACTTGTCTATAGTTTTTGAGTTTATTTCTTTCTATAGTTTTTTTTTAAGTGGTTACTTCTTATTCTCTTATACCTACATAAATTATCAAAGTCTACTGGTGCCATGATTTTACCAGTTAGAGCGCAGAAGCATTTCGTTTACACCCTTTTCCCTCTTGCATTTATATCTGTCTTAAATATTTCAACATAAAGAACATTAGTGTTATTTTTGTTTCAAGTATCAAACATAATTCAGGAAACTCAATAGGAGAAGGAAATTCTATTGTATCTGCCTATATTTTTGCTATTACCAAGTTTTAAAAATTAAAACAATTTTTTTAATGTTTATTTATTTTTGAGAGAGACAGAGCAAGAGCGGAGAAGGGACAGAGAAAGAGAGAGACACAGAATCTGAAACAGGCTCCAGGCTCTGAGCTGTCAGCACAGAGCCTGACACTGGCTCCGACTCAGGAGCAGAGAGATCATGATCTGATCATGACCAAAGTCACATGCTTAACTGACTGAGCCACGCAGGTGCACCCCAAGTTCTTTTTTCCCTCTTGGTGTTTCAACATTTCTACTTTGTTTCCTTTTTGTTTAGAAACCTCCCTTTTGGCATTCTTTCAGGGTAGTTCTTTGGGCAACAAATTCTCCTACTTTTCCTTTATCTGATAATAACTTGATCTTCCCCTTCATTTCTGGAGGATTTCTGCTGCAAATAGGATTCTGAGCTGACAGTACTTTTCTTTGAGCACTTGTAAATGTCACTTCCTTCTAACTTCCATGGTTTTGTTATGCCCAAGTTTGTAATATCTCCCCCAAAAAAGACCAGAGACTACCAGGGAGACCGAGTCTCGCCTGTAAAAGCAAAGGGCTTTATTACGGTCTTAAGCTCCGGCTCACAGACTCCACCAAGCCGCTGGCCACGTGGAGAGAGAGCCCCAAACAAAGGCGGGGTAGGGCATTTATGAGTTTGGGAAGGGGGAGTTACAGGAAATGATGACACAGGCACAGCGCTCCAATCCCTATCCCCCCTACCAATACTGGCAGTTGTGGGAGCCAATCACAACATTTAGATTATTGACCAATTAGAGTGAGCCCAGGACCCTTAGGTAGATCGTGACTAGGCCCTTACACAGGGCGTGACTAGGCCCGCCCCTAGAAAGTCAAAGGTGTCAGCCGGCCTCTCCCCATTGGGCGGCACAGGAGTTGTCCCTCCTTAATGTGCCCCTTTCATAAGGAGAAGCCAGCATCTTCCCCTTTAAGTACAGGGGAAGGCTGAATCGGACCTGCGTCCTTACAGTTTCAGAAGAGAAATATGCTGGCACTTGAACTCCTTTTCCCCTGTAGGTGATAGGCCATTTCTCCCTTGCTGCTTTTATGATTTTGTCTTTAGTTTATGGAAGCTGGACTCTGTGTCTTGGTGTGGATTTCTTTGGGTTTGTATGTAGTTTGCTTAGCTTCTTAAATCTTTAGGTTTATGGGTTTGTTTTTCTCTCCAAATTTGGGAAATTTACATTTATTCTTTGAACATTTTTTTCAGCCTCAGCCTCTTTTTCCTCTCCTTCTGGGACTCTGATGACATGAATGTTAGGGTTTGGTTTTGTTTTGTTTTTTGCTTTAGTCTCACATGTTCCTAAGGCTATGGTGTTTTTTTTCCCCCAGTCTATTTTGTCTCTGTTCAGATTGAGTGATCTTTATTCTATCTTCAAGTTCTCAGATTCATCCCTCTGTCCTCTCTATTCTGCTGTTGAGTTTTTAAATTTGTTGATACTCATTCTAAAATGTGTATGCAGTTCTTCTTTGCTAGGAGTATTTTTCATTTGCGTCAAGTATGTTTGTAATTGCTTGTCAAAGGCACGTTTATGATGGGGTGCTCTACACTCACTCGCAGATCATTCCAGTGTCTGCGTCATCTCAGTGTTGACAATGGTCTTTTCTCATATGGTTTGAGATCTTACTAGTTCTGGGTATGATAAGTGGACATTTTTGACATTACATTACAAGACCCTGGACCCTATTTAAATCTTGTATTTTAACAGACCTCTTCTGCCCCTGCACGGCTTCATTACTGCCAGGGAGAAGGTTCCTGTCGATCCCTGGAGACTGGAAGGGCTGGGAGCTCAGGCTCCACACTAGACCTCCCCTCCAGTGGGGCGGTGGGGAAAGCACCTCCTTACCCCAGGAAGGAGACGAAGTCTAGGCTCCCTGTGTAGTTTCCACTAACACTGCAGCCAGAGCTGCCTCCTTACCCAGTGTGGTGGTGAAAACCCAGTTCTCCTGGGTCTCTTCTGCCTCCATCCCGGAAGGGAAGGGGAGGGCAGGGCGCCTCATGATTGCAGGTGAGGGTGTAATACAGGCTCCCTGTCAGGCCTTCTCTGGCACCATTCTGTTGGGGGGGTGGACTGGGGGGGGGAGCTTCAGCCTGACATGGCTGGAATCTAGGGTCTCCACCTGGCCTTTACTGGTTGGGGGAGGATGGGCTGCAGGCTATCCCATGGCATTTGACTGGAATAGAGCCGTTACTGCCTAAACGAAATGTCTTGCTAGGCTCCCCGTTTCTGGGTTTTTTGGCTGTAGAGAGCTAGCTTTGCTGTTGCCTTTGTTTTTTCTATACTTGGTATTTCTTTGTTGCCAGCGTCTCCAGTATTACCCCGGGTAGAGGCAAAGAGAAAACCCAAGGACTTCCTCACTGTGCTGTTGCTGCAGCCCTGAGGTCCCTCACCATCTGTCTTCATGCTGCCTTTCAGTCTTCTTTTGTTTGCTTTATAGATAATGTTCATGAGGGTTTTTAGTTGTATTAGCAGCAGGAATATGGAAAGTCTGTCTATTCCATCTTTCTGGAAGGAGTCCAATTTTTCATTATATATTAAATCAAAAAAATGAAAAAAAGATCAATAATTTTGCCAAAAATAAAATGCACTACATGCATAGAAAACGGACTAGAAATATATAGTATACCAAATCACAATAATAGTAATATTTGGGTAATAGACTTGTGGATAATATTTATTTACTTCTATTTTCCATTTTAAAATGAACACATATCGCTTTGGAAATAATAAAAATTGTTTTCCTACAAGTTGATTTCGACTAGTGTCTTCCCTTCATATGAAACCCCAGGTTATCTTCACTTTTGCTCTGTGAGTATGGGTTCCAAACTACTGAAGCCAAACAGTATTTGGATCTATTTGGACCCTTATTTTAGTATGCTTTTTAAAAATATACATTTATTTATTTTTTGAGAGATAGAGTGAGACAGAGCATGAGCAGGGAGGGGTCAGAGTGAGAAGGAGACAGAATCTGAAGCAGGCTCCAGGTTCTGAGCTAGCTCTCAGCACCAAGCCCGACGTGGGGCTTGAATCCATGAACTGCGAGATCATGACCTGTGCCGAAGTCGGACACGTAACCGACTGAGCCACCCAAGCACCCCTAGTATGCTTTCTAAAATTCCCAAATAAGCTGGTGCTTTACAGAATCCCATCTTGGCCCCTACTTTCCAGGAACAGATCCTCTGTGCTCTTTCTGCCCAAGGGAATCAATGGAGCCAGCGGGCAGAAAAGCTGCTACCTTGGGCAAAGACCCTGCTTGACTGCCACCAGCAGCAAATAACCCTGGTAAGCAGGGCAGTCCAGACAGACACGAACACCTACCTCCCTGCCTCCCTGTTTGAACACCATGGATACTCTCAAGAGTCAAAGTATATACTTTGCTACCTTATAGCAATACACTGTGGTCTGGGATCAGTTCTAACAGACTTTCGTGTGAGACCTGGCTTATCTTCCAAGCATGACTGGTTTTATTTAGGTAGAGCTGGGGTACAAAGAATAATTTTAAGAACAAGCACTTCCAGGGGCACCTGGGTGGCTCAGTCGGTTAAGCCTCTGACCTTGGCCCAGGTCATGATCTCACGTTCATGGGTTTGAGTCCTGCGTCTGGCTCTGTGCTGACAATTCAGAGCCTGGAGCCTGTTTCTGATTCTGTGTTTTCCTGTCTGTCTGCCCCTGCCTGCTCATGCTCTCTCTCTGTCTCAAAAATAAATAAAACATTAAAAAAAAAAACCCACAAGCACTTTCTATCGATATACTGAATATATCACTTCCCCAAATTTCCCCAAGCTTTGTAACCCCTTCCTCGCTCCACACTTCACCCCCATTCTTCTGTATCACTGATTTGCTTTGTTACATTAGTTCTTATATTCTAGAATTTAAACAAATGGGCTTATGTGGCATGAACTCTGTCTTGATGAAGAGAATTCTATTCTATGCACATGCCACAATTTTTGTATCCATCCACTTGTTAATGGATAAATAGGTTGTTTCTAGATTGGAGCTGGTACAGATATGGTGCTATGAACATTCAAGTCTTCATTTGGACACAGGCTTTCACTTCTTGTGGTAAACAATTAGGAATGGAATGGCTAACTGTACGGTAAGTGTATGTTAACTTTTAAAGAAACCATGAAAATGGCTTAGATATAATGTCAGAAGACTAATCATTGTTCATGCTCTTGTTTTATGGGTCATTCGACACTTTAATGTTCCAGCCCAGACTAGCCACTAGTTGCTGTTTATCAGCTTTAAACAAACAACCCTTCCTTACTGACAATATTATATACTCTGTTCCAATTTTTGAAAAGCCCACTAATTAACAAACTGTTACCTAATCATGTTTAGCAACTTAAAAACAGGAAATCCTTCCCGACAATATAATCCTTGTTCCAATTTTTAAAACCTTTTCTTCCTGCTTGTCTTTGGCAAAAAGCAGCCACTTACCCATACCATCTTCAGAATATTTGTAACTCTTCTCAGGGACTTAATATATTCTCAGTTCATTTTCTGTGGATATTAACTAAGGGACATTACAAAACAATTTCTCCTGTTATAAAAATTATTAAGTATTTACATATTACCATATTGCTGGACCCCAGGCAATTTCAGAAATTTTCAAGAGACTATTATCACTCTGATTGATGTTGGTGGGTTTTGGCACTTGTTGGTTCTCAGAAATAAGGTTTCTGAGGCAGAAGCAGAGTCAAATCATTTTGGGGGCAGTTGGCTTCTTCACCTTTGGTGCTGGGTAATGAAATAAATTTCCTATGTGTGTATGGGAACCTGCTCACCTAGTGGATGACACAGTGCACATATAATGCCATGATGGGCATTTAAATGACAGAAAGCAAGGATATGTGTACCAATCACGGAGATAAGCCTGACATGCCACCAAAGCAACGCTGGAGTGTTCTTTAGATCTTGGACTCAGACATGCAAGTAACCCGACAAGCAACTGTCGTGAACAGCAGTCAGCTGCTCGGGGAATGCAGGGCAGGTGAAAGGGCACCGCCCTGCAGGCTAGGGTATCCAGAAAAGGCTTCAGGCCATTGAGGTGGTCAGACAGGAAGGAAGAAGTGAAGTAATAAAACGTGGCCAAGGCAGGCACCCAGAAGAGAGAGTGTAAGTGCTTTCTGAGACAGCGAGTAAAGATACGTGACAGGAGCGGGGGGCTGGGGCTGCGGATGGCCGGAGACAAGGGTAGGAGGCAGCAGGAGAAGCAAAGCATCCATGAGGTTGGACAAAGTCGCTCTGGCCACATTGTTCTCAAGGCACCAAGACACTTGCCTGGCTCACTGCGATATGACCTACCTGTAGTTCATTGATCGCCATACCAAGTCAGAGCAGAGCCTACTCCAGTTACTTACTACTTCTTGTTTAATGCCAAGTATGCAGAATGACTGACGTGTGTGAAGAAAATGCAAGCTGCTGTACTGCAAAGTATGTAAAAATATTTGAGCATTTACATGCTTGTAGGTGCATACACATATGTAGGGGTACATAGTCTACCAGTCAAGTTTTCCTGGGTGTTAAAGCAACAAAATCTGCCTCTAATATTAGAAGAAAGGAATTTACTAGAGGGGTGTAGGTGATCTCACAGAACTGAAGGGAAGGCCTTAGCATAGGTCAAAAGGGCAAGTGGAAAGATCCTATGGGCTTCACTGCAGGTACCAGAGTTGATGTAAGGGAAACTCGTCTAAGCACTTGTTCTATCCTTTGGTTGTTCTGATTAATAGACAATGATGCAGGACAGGGCCCAGGGTCCAGTTGGTCTGCCTTTGTTCATGCATGTAGCCCCTTGGCTAAAGGAGAATGCTTTACTTTAAAGGTCCCCAAAGACGGTACCCAACAGAGGAGAGAGAACATTCCCTCAAAATACTACTCCCAAAAAATAGGTGGGCACCGGGCAGCTAGACACCCATAAACCTCCACCACAAACATCACACACACTAACTCTGGTCCTCTCTGGTGAGGAGGAAACTGTATCACAATCCTCTGGGATGATAAGAACTTTTAGCACTATATGACGATTTGGTGAGTTTGTGCCAAAACAAAACAAGTACCAAACGAATCTTCACTCAGATACACAGGAAAAATGGGCATATCACAAAAGGAGGGGTGGGACGGGAAGAATAAAATAAAATAGAGAAGACTCCTTGAACCAGAAATCAAAATGATGTTACCAAATGACTCTGGGATGGAGTATAAATGTCCCCACTCTCCTTTTGGGTATTAATTACCAGGTACAATCATATACCTGGATTTACATACACTGAGGTCTCAAAACTCCTACGGGAGCCAAGCACAAGACCACCTGTGAAGCTGGACATGGGAAAGAAACAAGAGCATGAGCTTGTGCACCAAAACTTCAAAATATACCAGAAAATTCAATGCAAAGAAAGATTAGCCAACAAAATCAGAAAAAGAATTCATTCCAGAAAAGCCTATAAAGTATAGGATAAAATGAAATAGGTTGAGAATGTTTAAAGAGATAAATGGAAGTCACATTTCTACTAAAAGAACTGCAAATTATTCAATAAAAATGGAAAGGAATGAAATAAGATGGCATAAAGAGTTAATTCAAAACCTTGGAAATGAAAAGTATTTAAAATTCAGTAAAAAGTGTAAGCTAGATACAGTGGAAGGAAGGGAATTGGACGACAGTACTGAGGACATCAACCATCACACAGACACACACACACCCTTCCCACTTATATGTCTGACAGGCATCTCTGGTGTTTTAAGTCACGGCGCTCTATCTTCAAATCACATCTCTTGTAGGAGAACCAAAACAGGTCGGAGCAGAGTCACTATGGCTGAAGTGTGGTAGGATGTTTCTGTCAGTAAATGAGCTCCTATCAGGCTAAAGCTTAGTGTTCCTTCTGTTGCTCTCTTGGACAACTGCTTTACAATCCTAAAACATACATTATACCTCAACTAAATAATAAGCATGTTGAAGACAGAAGCTACTTTATTCTCCTACCCAAGCCCTCAGTCTAGCTAGAAACTAAAAAAGGTTCACACTTTAAATAATACATACTTCTTTCATTATAGAAACAATAACTCCTTGTATAGACTTTTTTCCTTTTCTCAAAAGTAAAGTTCTTGTTCCTCTTGGTAGCTCAGTTAAGTATCCGACTTTGGCTCAGGTCATGATCGCACAGTTCCCGGGTTCGAGCCATGTGTCCGCCTCTGTGCTGACAGCTGGGAGCCTGGAGCCTGCTTCGCATTCTGTGTCTCTGCCTCATTGCCCACCTGTCTCCCAGGCTCAGGGCTTTCTCTCAGAAGTAAACATTAAAAAAATTAGAAAAGCAAAAAATTTTTTTCCATGGTCAACTCTATTATTCTGTTGTTATAGTACTGAGGGAGGTTCGACTCAAGAAGAAAAGGTATAAAATAAATCCTCATTAGGTAGAATTTAACACCCTAAATTTAAGACTAGTAATTAATGAAATAATAAAAACATTGCTCAATACTAGTAAAGCCTAGTTTTATTTATTTAAAAAATTTTACTGTTTTTATTTATTTTTGAACGAGAGACAGTGTGAGCAGGGGAGGGTCAGAGAGAGGAGTCACAGGATCTGAAGACAGGCTCCAGGCTCTGAGCTAGCTGTCAGCATAGAGCCCGATGCCAGGCTCGAACCCACGAACCGTGAGCTCATGACCTAGGCCAAAGTCGGATGCTCAACCAACTGAGCCACCCAGGCACCTCAAGCCTAGCTTTAAAAAATAGATCTTCAAAAAAAAAAAAAAGATCTTCAGCAATCTAATCAACGATAACTCACCCCTTCACATCAAAAAAATATTAAAAAGTGATTGCTTCTTGGAAGAACACATATAGATACACATACATACACACAATATACATGCACATATGTATGTTTACATACACATATATAGGATATCCAGTATTTAGCATGTTATATATTATATATTATATAATACATACACACTGAGTACAATACATAGCTGGATATACAAGTAATATTTTTTAATCTAGGAAAACTGGCTAGTTTCCCCCCAAAATAGAAATTTAACAAAAAACAGTAGAGAGGGGCACCTGGGTGGCTCAGCTAAGCATCTGACTCTTGGTTTTGGCTCAGGTCATGATCTCAAGGTTCTTGGGACCAATCAGGCCCCCCCGTCAGGCTCTGCACTGACAGCACTGCTTGGAGAGCCTGCTTGGGATTCTCTCACCCGCCCCCCCGCCCCTCCCTTGCTCATGTTCTCTCTCAAAATAAATATATTTTTTTAAGTTAAAAAAAAGTAGAACATGATCAGGCTCTAACGAAAGAAGTAACTGTAAGGACAGGAAAAAATACTTGAAAATATGCACAGTTTTATAGGAGCACTTATCAAACTGCCAATGAACAGACTCTACTAACATTACACTGTTCCAAACAACAGAAAAACCCGAAAAGCTATCCTGACTTTATAAGGCTATCCTAATGGTCTCTAAAACTAGATAAAAGTACCAGAAGAAAAACAAATTCAATCTCATTAATGAATATAGATAATAAATCCTAAAAAAAATCAATCAACAACTATCAAAAGAACATTAATAGGTGTTATATCAATTACTGAAGGGTAATTCAACATTAGAAAATATGTTAGCATCATTCACTCCATTAATATTAACAGATAAGTTAAAAACTGTGATTGTTTACTAACTACCCAAAAACTCACTGAATGAATTCAGCATCTATTCCTTGGGGGTTGGGGGCAAGGGATCCTTTAGCAAGCTTAGAAGAAAAAGAAATTCCCTTAATTTGATAAGAGTCTTTTCTGTAACTAGAAACTCCAGTGGCATTCATACTATTTCCCACGACAAACAGTGAAGAAACAAGGATGCCTATAATTGTTATTAGCTACTGAAATAAGACGAGATAAAGAATAGGCTGTCATTAAAAAAGAAAAACATACTTGATAAGATGAGCAAGTAACTAGAAAATCCCTGTTAAATAGAAAAAAAATATTTTGACTAACTGAATTCAATAGTGTAGCAACAGATGAGATCAGGAAACAAAAATTAACTGATTACTGAAGAACATACTTAAGGAAAATAGTAATTAAAAAAACAAATTTGTAAATTTTTAAAATAGAAGAATAAGGTTTAAAAAATTTACACCACCTATTGAAAAACTAATTTTATTGGAGGATGTAAAAATCCTGAAAAAAAATGGAGACACACACTATGCTCTGGATAGACTTCATATTTTTAAGACATTAAATCCTTCCCACACATTCATCTAGAAAACCAATCCAACCCGAATCAAAATCCCAAGGGGACTTTTCTGACACTTGATAAGGTAAATCTATGCAATTAAATGAAAATGTGGAAGATTTTTTTAATTGAAAAGGAACAAATGGACAACTGACCCATCACATACTATAATATAAAGTTCCTTGATTTTTCTCTTCCTGGGAACTAGTGATCAGTGTAACACTCCTGGGTGTCACTAAGACCCAGATCACGGGGAGGTGGAATGGAAGTTTTAGCGGAAGGAGGGAGAGTTTTTTGGAGGCACATTATGTGTGAGATGCCCATTCACTCTCCAAGTAGAGGTGTGCACAGACAGTTGGACATGTGAATCCATGCTTATGGAAGTCTGGGCTGCAGACAGACACTTGAAGTTATAGTGTGGAACATTTGCAAGACTTTGAGTTTTCTTCTGGTGACACTACACAGTTTGGCTTTACAAGTTTAGTTTCCGAAGTCACTTATCCGCATTTGTTTTCTGTCTGAGCCAACAGGTAGATGTATGCTTGGGCCAATTTCGTGCAGGATTAGATAAATTAGTCTCAGTACTTCTTTTATTATTCCTGTACTTTCCTCATTATTTTAAAATACATTTATCTTATGTCCCTTTAAAATCAGTAAAAAATATATTTGGAGATATATATACACACTCTATATATCCTCCCCACTGTCAGGATGGCTTCTTCATTCTCCCTAACCACATTACAAATACTACTCCGGCCTGAGTTTACAATGACTGTGCTCCAAAGTGGCTTCACAACCATCCTGATCACTACCCATTCTGCAAGGGCTCAAGAGCTTTGTTTCAACTTATCTCTTTCTCTTCTAACACATACTTGTATGGTCTTAGTCATATGCTCTTGCATTTTCAACATTTCAAATCTATTTCTCAAACTACAGAAACCCACTAAAAGATATTTGAATAAATTTCCACTCATGAACACCAAAATAATGCAATGTTCCTCATATATTTACTTTGCTTCCTACCCCCAAAGCACACAACCCAAACCTAAAATGCAAAGTCAGTTGTATTCAAATCTAAATGGACAGGACTCCATTGCCAACCTAGAATACCAAACCAGTAATAACATGAAAGATAGAATGCGGTCCAGCTGTGAAGAGAAAGAGCCAAGGCACAAAGGACAATGACACTCCACCAGGACTAATGAGACAGCCACCCCACAGGTCACCCAAGTCCCATCCAAGGCTGCGTACCCTGCACTACCAGGACACCAGCTGCAGAATTTAGGTGTACTGCCCCAGGAAGGGGCAGCCAAGCCTGGGAGACAACCTGTACCTCATCTTCCACTTAGTCCCATAATTGCCTCACTTAGTCTGAAGTAGAAAATTGGTTTACAGCAACCCACCTGTGACCCTAAGCAACTGGGGCAGAGAACTCCATGAGTATCCGTGCAAACACACATGCACATGCATGCACACGAGCACACACACTCCAGACAAGAGAGCCAAGCATGCCATACAAAACTTTATGTATACTGTGAAACAATCTGAGTTAGGAAACTAGGATCATTGCCACCGCCATTTATTTGTCTAGTTCATGACTAAGTATAGAACACTATAGTAGTGCTAGAAATGCAAAGTAGTCCCTGCCCTTAAAGGGCTTACAATCTTAGGGAAATAGAACAGGCACATAGAGGGACTGTAAGAAAGCACATGCTAACAAATGCCACAAGAATTCAGAAGGCAGCGTAGTTCAAGAACACGGTATTAGGGATTACAAAACCCAGTTCTAGTCCCAACCTGGCAAGGTCAGTTAACTTCTCTGGGTTTATTAGCCCAGCTACAAAATGAAGCAGTGAGATTTAGAGGCTGCACGCATTTGTTCGCATGATGATTCCAATCAAAAGCTGAGCAAAGTTTTATGGAGGAGGCGGTACCTGAGCTGGTCACTGAAGAAAGACGGAGAAGGGATTTCAGAAAGGAAAGCGGTACTGAGGTAGGGCTGGGGGGGGGGGGGGGATGATCCGAAGGGGAGGAGACACGAGGGACAATGGCAGTGAGGTAAATGAGTGGCTGTGGTAGCCCTGAGGCACTACCGACACAGGATTGAACTGTATTCCTCACATTTACATCCAGTCAGTTACAGTACAGAGTTCCAGAGAGTAGAAAACACCAGAGAACAATGGCGGCATTTTATCAAACATTGCAATTCCAGAAAATAGAAAACGATTTTAACATTATACCTCTACATTTAAAATTGACATCGACAAACTGTTCCCACTATTAAGATGTAAACCAGAGTTTACATTCTTAGTAAACGTAATTAAATCTTTTAATAGGACATTTGATACAAATTGTATTATCCTGATAATTCCAACATTTTCCTACTATGTTCCATGCACTGTGGAAATAAAGACAAGGTCCCTGCCCTTGAAGAGCCCGCAGCCTGGTAAGTGAGACAAACAACCATACCTACCTAGAATGCACTAGGATGCACAGCACGATACAGGTATGGACAGGGCTATGGAGTAAAAGATAGACTCATCCCCTCTGGGCAAGTTTCAGCAAGGACTCAGAGAAGAGGCTGATGGCTCAAAGAAAAGGAGTTTGGCAGGGCCAAAGTGTCTGTGGGGAGGAGAGCATTTCTAGGCGCAGGGTGCATGGCTACGGACAGGGAAGAGTGTAGGAGCATGGCATGGCCAGTGATACAGTATGGCCAGAGTGCTGGACAGGCAACGGCTAGTGGTATGGAAGCCTGGACTCAGTCCTGCAAAAACGGGGGAGCTACTGCTTGCTATGCATGCTTTAATTTTCTACTAACCCTGGTTATCATGGAAAGAAAGTGAGCAAAGAGGTTCTTTCTGTGTCGTAAGTGGTCCTTGTAAGCTCTTTGCAAATCACACTGTTCTGTTCGGGAAACTTCCCCCTCGCTCCCCCCTGCCCAGTCCTCTTCACCTCTCCTTTCCCTTTATGATCTGTGAGTCTTCAACATGGAGCTGCAGTGCCACAGGACTGGGAAGGCACTGGGGTGCAGAGCAAGCTACCAGGACCAAAAACACACACACTAATCAAGTTACCATAAGGTAATGGTCACTGTTCTGTGCACAGGTGTGCAGACGGAATGAATTCTTTCTCAGG
Source organism: Suricata suricatta (assembly GCF_006229205.1). Lineage (NCBI taxonomy): Eukaryota > Metazoa > Chordata > Mammalia > Carnivora > Herpestidae > Suricata > Suricata suricatta. The sequence continues at coordinate 75,789,224 of NC_043711.1, read as the reverse complement.
AGTTTTCTAAAACTGTCTAGTTCATACCAAAGTGTTAGAAAATCTCATTCAGTGTGGGAAAAGTATATAGAATACTTGCAGAAGACTGCATTTCCTAAACTCTTTTCCATTAAATATCAGTGTTCTAGCACAACACCATAGGATTTCAAAGCCTATCTTCACATGATTAAGATAGAACCAAAACTGCATTGTTTGGCTTAAAAAATAAAAAGATACACCGTGTAATTCCAAGTCTTAGGTTCTCAGCTAGTACTAAAATGTGTCAATGCATGACTAAATTGTCTAAGTGAAGAACATGCAGTAAAAGGCAGAGGCAAATAGAGCATTATTTTAGGGCAGGATTCCAATTTCTAAATTTCATTGTCTCATAATAGTGTTAGAGAATCAATTCTATAAAAGTAATACCTTCTTGAAATTTTGTTTTAAAAGGAAGAAAATAAATCTGTATATTTTATTTAACATTCATTCTTAAGTTACAGTTATGCCAAAACAATCTGCTTCTACGGAAAGAAACCTTAGTATAATCCTAAAAACACACAACATACACATTTAGCAGGATCTTCTACATTCCTAAATAAATTACATGCTTGATATACATTAACCAATAAAAAATACCACTGTGAGAATTCAGGACATTTATTTTTCTGCATGGAGATTTAAGTACTGTACAACACACACACACACACACACACACACACACACACACACACACACCAAACCCACTGAGCAACGGTGTGCAATAGGTAGTGAGAGACGCTGAAAATAAGCATATTTAAAACGCCTACAAACAAGTTTTTTGTTTGTTTGTTTTAGGCAACAAAATATTTTCAGTCCTTGACACCTTCTCACACTCACCTAGCACCACAGATGCAAGGACTTATAGTAAACGTGTATAATCTCATGCTTAAAACCTAAAGCATGCATGGAATAGAATTTATACATTATGATCTACTCTATAAGTATGCAACACATACTTCTAATATTTTATACATTAAATTACCCTGCAGCATTTTGAAACTTTACCATTTATGCAAAACAACTTTTTAAAGACTTATGAAACAAGTTCTCAAGGATCACCTCCAGGCTGTGTACACAGGCATTGGTTTGGTTAAGTGGGAGAATGGCAGCAGCCTCAAGGTTCATACTGAATGCAGACGGTGTGCATGTCAATCCATGTAAAAAATACATATATACATAGATGGCACAAGGATTTGTGCAGTTGGAATCACCAGTGCAAATGCATGCATTTGAGGTACTTATTTTTTCCATGGTCAGGTATAATTATGCATAGTCATGTTCCTCAAGTGCTAAATATTTCAGACCTGATCAAATGAAAGCTGTAAGAACTGTAAATATAAGGTATTTATATAGTTAATTTCTAAGCACTCTGCCTTTAATGGACATTTGTTTAACATTATACGTTTACATATTTAGTTTAAAATGTTTGCCAACCAATAGATTTTCTCATTGTAAAGAGACTGACTGGCAATTATACCTGGCCAAATGATTTAAAATAGCATACTTGAAATTCTAGCAAGAATTGCAGTGAAATAGTAAAATACTTCATTATTGCTTCATTGACTGAGAAACCTAGAGGCAGAGATAAACAATGCTCAGTGATGAAAGGTGAATCCCCACAACAGTGGTGCATGCCCCCAAATGGCCTCTGCCCAGTAAAATTAAGCGCTCTCCACGTTATCAATGCCGTTGGCATCCACATGGATATCAGGCTCCCCACATAAAGATGAAGGGACAAAGCGGCTAACTGTGGGACACAAACAACTCTTAAGCTCTGGCAATTCTTGCTTCAGACGTTCCAACTGCTCCACTTGGAATATATTTGGCTGTTCAGGCATCCAATCATATATCCTGTGATGAAACAAACAACAAACAAATAAAATAGTGTAATTTTATGGTTCACTTAAGACCTGTCTGACTTAATCTTTTCAGGAGACCCTGATTACAGAACGCCTGGAACATTCATAGCACAGGAGTACGCCCTCCCCTCAACTTAAGATCTAAGTATCGGCCCTGTTTAAAAATACTTCTCCATCTTTCTAATAAGGCAGTACAGCAGCATTTCCTTTTGTGCTCATGATGAAAAAGAACTGCTTATAAAGCAACTGAAACCGAAAATGAAATAAATCTGCAGTTTACTAGTGATCGATTCTTCAGGTATCGTCTTTCTAAGCGAATTCATCGGCAAGGCCTTATTCTACGATGGGAAGTCAGCTAGAGGCAGAGCTGGAACTCATGCTCAGTTGTGGCTTCGAAGCACTGAGGATGTGCACTGAGAACTGTCCTGAAGTTGTGCGGCACAGGCACATGGGGTCACAGCTGAGGGCCCAGAAAAAGCCCATGTGACAATGGCAGCACGGCACTGCCTATCAGCTGAGAGAGGACGGCCTTTGGCCAGGCGGCTCACGTGAGGTGCGATGACAGAAGTCACTGTGATATCAGAGTAGGAAAGAATTTCTAAGAAAATGACAAGTGACCTCTGGGTAAAGACAGAAGACTGAACTGATGCATCAAAGTTTACTTTCCCTGTATATCCCATTAAAAAGAAAATAAAGGAATTAACGAATCCATGCATATGGGGAAAAACAAAAACAAAGAGACACAGCAACACAATTTGGAAGCTGGAAAACAGATGCATAAGTAATAACAAAGTACTTCAGTTAGCAGACTGGAAAAGGCCAAATCACAAGCCAGTAGTGGAAACCATGAAAAGGCCAAGTTAAAAGCAGCACCAGTTTCCCTCTAGAACTAAGGGGAGTGGAGACTAAGGGAGGATGAGGTGAAGGTCTGAGCAGCAGTAAGCATCTCCCTTCTGCCTAACTTCCTGCCATGGAGGCTGCCCCACACTCCACTGAGGTTGATTTCGAGATTTAACAAAAATGTCTTGGAATGGAGGACAAGATGACTAGGTAAGGGCTTGGGCATTTTACAAAAGCCATCGGCACCAGGAGACAGTCCATACATATAAAACATGCAAAATTCAGAGACATGCCTTCCCTTCCCCAGCTGTCTTCCCTTACCTGAGTCCCAAGAACCCTGGGAGCCAGAGCTGGATCCTCTAGGTAGTTTATATAGTTTCTTCTGTGAGGAATCTGGTCAGTCAAAAAGCAAAGTTCTGAATCTACTGACATCAGAAATATGACCAAACAGGCCACTCAGATCACAGTGAAATCCTAGTGAACAAGCCCCATGCACACACTCAAGAGCCTCCAACAAGCTTTTTACATCCCAATTTCTCATCACGAGAAGCAGTCAAGGATTTCTAAGCAACTTGAGGAAAGCTTCAAACATGTAAGAGAATGAGCAAAGAGAAGAAAATTCCAAACACACACACAGTCCTTGATGCCTTCATAGAAACAGTTCATTGAGTCAAAACAGAATGTTATAGAGGGGAAAAAAGCATTCAGAGAAAAAAGACAGTTCTTACAAATTAAAGACAAAAAGGTCCAAGAAAACGGGTGGATGATAAGGTTGGCAAAATCTTTCAAAGTGGAGCAAAAAGACAAAGATAGAAAACAGAGGAAAAAATAAGAATTAGAAGTCTGGTCCAAGAGAGTGTAATATGTAAAAAAAAAAAGGACTTCTTTTATAAAAAAAAAAAAACCCAGAAAAATGGAAGAGAGAAAAATTAAAGAATAATTTACAAAATTTCTGGCATCTTCAAGGACATGCATCAACAGACCAAACGGGTTGCCATGTGCCCACCACAAGAGATGAAACCAGACCCACAAGACCCATCCCTATGAAATTTTGCCACACTGGTGACAAGAAGACTCTCCAAGCTTCCAGATAGGAAACAAAGAAACCACACACGCAGGAACAAGAATCAACATGGTTTCACAATCCTCAGCAGTAACACTGAAACTGTGAACTTGACAGAGAAATGCTTTTAAAATTGTAAGAGAAAATGATTTCTAACATGAAAATTTATGTGAAGCCACAATACTTCCAGGCATGCAAGACCAAACATTTACTTTTCATGTCTTCCTTTCTCAAGAAGATACTGAAGGGTGTGTTCCATAAAAATGACCATAAAGTAAAAAAGATCTGGACCACAGGAAAAGTCAGGGAGTAGTCTTCACTTAGGATCAGAAAGCAAAAGCAAAAGTTTTACAAGAGCAAAAACTTGGCAACTACCTAAATGTTCTCAAGTAGAATAAATTGTGGTAGAGACATAGCCATGAATATTACAGTCACGAAGATGAATAAATTATAGTTATATACACTAAACAGATTTTAAGAACATTATAATAAGTGGGAAAGAAGTACAAATAATGTTTAAAACCATGAGGAAACTAAATGATATTATTTAGTGATAGAAAAAAGAATTTAAAATTTAAAAAAGAATAATAATTTGATAAAGTTATATCTGAGAGATGAGATAAGGGAATTGAATTAGGGCAAGGCAAATGGTAGACTTACAATCTAATATTTGTTAAAGCATGTGTGTCTGTTACTGAATTTATATTTTAATTTTTTAACCATCTGAGCAGACACAGTAATTATTTTATAAAAATAGGAACACTGCCTAATTACTCTATGAGGCAAGTATTTTCTCCATACCAAAATGAGTAACAACCAGTTGCAAAAGGTAAATTAAAGGTCATCTTATTATCACAAATGCAAAAATTCCAAATATAAATCAAACACAGCTCTTTATACGTGATGATGTACCAAAAAAACATGATTAAATGTAAAAATCTATGGCCTGTTAATACCTTTGTAAAAGAGGAAACTGAATCAGTTTTTGATCAACTAAAACACCTCCTCTCATTAAGAATTCTCCCCAATGTAAAATAAAAAGCTCCCAAATCACTAATCATTCAAAAACTTCTCTACAATGTCTAAATTTGATGATTAAAGAAACAAAAACATAAGCACATTAGGTACCAGAAAAAACAGCTTAAAAAACATTAGGGCACAGGAACTCAGCTAAAAACAATGAAAAGGATAATAGGCACAGGGGATTGCTAGTTTTCACTGTAAACCTTGCACACACACACAAAGCACATTTACACACATACATATGTGGTTCTCGGATTAAAGTGTTAAAAAAAAAAGGTAAGAGACCCTAGCAGGAGCCACATCCTGAGCTAGCTCCTCAATGTCTTCCACACCTTCAACGTAGTCCTGCCCTGAGTCATGCTATTGCTTCAGCCTAAAACTCAAATCCTGTCAAAGCAAACTCAGCCACTCCTAAATACCAATTCCACATTTCCTCTTTAAAAGCATTCTTACTGGGGCGCCTGGGTGGCTCAGTCAGTTAAACGTCTGACTCTTGATTTCAGCTCAGGTCATGATCTCATAGTTATTGAGTTCGAGCCCTAGCACAGAGCCTGCTTCAGATTTTCTCTCTCTCAAAATAAATGCGTAAACTTAAAAAAAAGGGGGGGGGTATTCTTATTGACCTCTGGCTAGGAAGCACTCACTTTCTTTTAGGCTTTTTAATCACAAAGTATAGTCCATTCTCCATTACACATCACAATTTGGCTCCAACCAAGTAAGGCTTTTCAGATGAAGGAAGTTATACATGGTATGTCTCACAATACATTTTCTTGCCTGAAAATATTTGCAATAATTCCTTCCTTCCCCTCAAGGGAAGAAATATTCTCCAAAATTTTGCTAAAGCCAGCATTTCTTTCAAATGATTAACGTAAAAATTTATCTTCCTTTATTTAGTTGGAAATGTCTATTATAAGTGATGTAAAAATTTTACCTTCATTTAATTAGTTTGAAAGGTCTATTATAAGTGATACAACTATACAGGACAAACAATAAGGTAAACTAAAGCCAAAGAAAGTATTTTTACCTAAAAAAAATTTTTTTTAACGTTTATTTTTGAGAGAGAGAGAGAGAGAGAGACAGTGTGCGAGCAGGGGAGGGGAAGAGAGAGAGAGGGAGACATAGAATCTGAAGCCAGCTCCAGGCTCTGAGGTGTCAGCACAGAGCCTGACATGGGGCTCGAACTCACGAACTGTGAGATCATGACCTGAGCTGAAGTCGGACACTTAACTGACTGAGTCACCCAGGCGCCCCCAAGGACAGTATTTTTTCAAGCAAGCTTGGTAAGAATTTCATCATTTACTCTTTGTACGATGTTGCTCAAGTATTAGCAAGCCTGCTAATTGGTCAGAGGACTAAATGACATCCCTTCTAATCCAAAATTTCTTTATATTACGCAATCTTTTCATCTTGCAGATTGGTGGCTCTCAAACCACAAATATCTAGGGAGCTTATAAAAAAAAAAAGAAAATTTTGTCAGGCAAATATGTGAACCCCTACTGTATCACACATTATTCTAATTTTTGGAGACAGAACACTGAACAAAACAGACAGACAGCCTGTCCTCTCTGTGGGTGTGCTGGGGTGATGAGGGAAAAGAGATGGGAATCGACTCACAAGGGGACTTGGAAGGGCCTGTAATTTTACTCTAGGTGACGCAGAAAATGGTGAGAGTTGTAGGCAGAAACAGGATCGGGCTTCAGTTAGAAGAGGCTCCCTCTGGCTGCTGTGCTATGACCAGACGGCAGGGAGGCCTGGGGAGAGGCAGTGGCCAGTGAGCAGACAACTTCAATAATCCACCTGAGAAATGAGGTGTCTTTCTTAGTGGAAACTGACAGTATAAGCGTGGTGAGTGGATATATTCAGGACAGATTTTGAAGACAGAATCAACAAGATTCTGTCTGACTGGTTTTGGGGTGTGAGTTTAAGTACAGTCACAAAAGACTCCAAGGATTTGGCTTGAGAAACCAGAAAGACAGAGTTGTCATTTATACTGAAATCAGGACGTCCATCGAAAGAATGGGTGTTGATAGCTGGATATAAATGTTGAAGCAGTTAGGAGGAAGGTCTGAGATATAAAGCTTGGAGATAGAAAAACTGAAGAAGAAAGGTGTGAAATGCCATAGACCTGGATGAGACTCCCAAGAAAGCTGGTGCAGAGGAAGAAGCATCTGGGGAAGAGAGCCCCCGCCAAGAAAACAGTGCATCTGGTATGGAGCCCAGTCATCGGATGTTTAACAAGCTTCCCAAGTGGCTGCGCTGCACTCCAAAGTTTGAAAAACTCCACATAAATGTTAAGATAAACCTCAGGCTGAACCACAGAATTTTAACTGTTTAATATTATTTTTAATTTTATAAGATAACTATTCTTTTTTCTAACAATCCATGAAAACTTTTCATGAAAAACAAATACCTATCATAAATAAGACCATTAACTCCAAACTCCTTCAATTTCTTTCTGTTTTCGGGATCGTTGGTATCATCACCCCAGCAGAATATGACTAGTCCCTTAGCTTTTGCCTCTTGAATATAGGATGGGTTTCTGAGCAGGTCTTCAGTATGTACATTTATCCCCTAAAAGAAGAAAAATAAGTTACTCATGAAAAAGTAACTTATTAACTACAAATACTAAATGGTCTTATTCTACATCAGTGTTCTCCAAAGTAGCATGCACAGGGAAAATCACTGTTAGAAATTTTTCTTATAATTACAATTTATTTATCAAAGAAGTTTATAGTCTAGCCATTTTTGATGATTCATAAAATCCACTCACAAAACTAAACCACAAAAACTTACTTAACCTAGGCCTGGAAGAAAATATTTTCATGTTCATTCAACTGCTTTTCATTCTGAGATCTAATATCCTCATTTTTAAGTAGAGCTATCTGCTTGCTACACACATGTCAAAACTAACCAAAGAGATGTGTAAAATAACACAAAAACTTAATTCACTACTGTTCTAAGACATTTCTTAAAAAATTAAAATACAAAAATTGAAATATAACTTACCAGTAGGTTTTCAAACTGTGCAAAGCTCATTGCAATGGGAGTTGTCCGGGATCTGAGGTCCATAAGTTCAGGGTAAATATCTGATTTTCCTTGAGTCAAAAATAATATGGGGTATTTGTTCTGCTTTTGCCGAACCCTAAAAATGACAATTAAAAAGTACTTTTCATCAGGGACATAATTCTAATATATTGTTTTAGAATTTTAAGAAACTGACTATATAAAGAAACTATCCCCCTACCAAAAGAGCATAATTCCATTACCGAGATATAAATCACCATTAACATGTATTGCATCTTTCAATCAATAAAAGAAAAATTTTAAATTATTCTATAAAAGAGCTAAAATGTTTTCAGAAATAGGCAACAAGAAAGCCCTTGAGGGCTTACAATTTGTTAAGGAGGATGTTACATGTCTATAAAACGAAACACAGGATGTGAGGTACTAGGACCCTGTGAGTGTGAAGTTCACTGGAGTGGAGGGCCCCCTGCAGGTTGTCACGAAGAAGTGTGAGATAATATAGAACCTAACTGAGCGGACAAGTCAAGGGTGAAGTCTGGGCGACTTCCCCACCTCCAACCAAAATCTCTGTTCCTAAATCCCACCTACTTGTCTGAGAGTCTAGATGAAAAAAAATTGAGTATTACTCACATTGTGCAAATATCTGCATCAAATGAAGAAAACACTATTCTCCTTTTCCCAGCGTTTTCTAACACAGTTTTTAAAATTATGTCCAAAAACAGATTCATGTCAAAATATGTTGATAAATTACCATCCCACATTCCATCCTATATGGAAGAAATGAACAGAAAAACAAAAGCCATTAAATATCCTAGGATTACAGTGTCAGAAAAAAAATCTTGGTAACATCTAATCCAACTCTTATTTTACATGTTGAAAGCAAGGGCCTGAAAAGATTTAAGTGACTTACCCAAGACCACACAGCTACTTACTGATGGTGCACCTGTCGTATTTCAGGTACAGACCCGTATATGCAAAGTGATTATATCAAACTTTTGCCTTAAGAAGTTTAACATAAAAACTAAAACTCTGCACTCTACTGACTTTAAAATATTTTTATATTATCTTCATGAACTGTAAGACAAAAGGACTCTACTTCATTTGCTAACTCATTACAATACCCCAGGTAATTATGAATTACTAATTAAAAACCTCATTCTTTGGCTCTAAGGCAAATAAACAAGTAATAATACAAGTGATAAAAATATTCTCTAAAAATGGCTAAAATATCAAGATCCCTGTATATATTCAAATATTAGACATTTTGTATATTAGTCATTAAAATAACCCCTTAAAAGCTCAGAAAACTAAAAATCACTTATTAAGAAAAATCACTATGTTAACCAGGACCAGCTTACCATAAATGCTACTTAGAAGGCATGATTTGAGGGCAGTTATAGATTATTCTGATCAAAACAAATTCTAGGATATTGCTCTGATTACGCTATCACACCTGAATTAACCTCTTTCAGTGTCCCCTCAACCCCAACAACCCTGTTACCATGCATCCCAACCACTTATACACATCTCCATCTGATGTATTCAGTTGTTAATTATTTTCCTCAACTAGACTATTCCAAGAAGGCAAGTTTTATTCTGTTTTGTTCACTACTTGGACCCAGCACCAACAAAATGCCTCACCCACAGCAGCTTTTCAATATATTGTTGTTGAACAACAGCAAAAAGACTAAATCTGGGAGTGATCTAAAACATACCTACAGAAAATTTCTTTTCTTAGCTAACTATTACTAGCTACTATTGACACTTAACAGAAAACTGCTTAGGAAAGTACTGAAAATGTATGTTTAAATGGAAAATAAGAAAACAAAAATGAATCGGTTATATAAAGTTCTAATTTTCACTGTTCATCTTATAAGTATGTCCAGAAACTACCCATATTAATGTGCACATGAGACATATTTCAATTGAAATTTATACAATAGATTCATCACTACTTTTACTCACATATAAGGATAAAGTATGCTTTATTAAAAAGGTCCAACAAGTACTGTGACTGTAAGATTCACAGTAAGATTTCAGCCTCACTTTTCCATTAAAACAAGGAGAGAGAAACAAATGCATTTAAAGAAATGGGGAGAAAGAGGAAGAATGTGTTTCATCAAGTATTACTTACCCTTTGTTGGCAGATCCATTTTATTTCTATGTTAAACCCTACATCTTCTGGCAAAGACTCTAAAACCTATAGTTTTGTTTGTTGGAGGTGAATTTTGTTTTGTTTTTGGTGAGATGAATGGCAGAATAAGAGAAGAAAAAAAGGAAAACAGAATTATTATAAAAAGCAACCTACAGTAAAACGTGTCACTAAGGATAAAATGTTTTGTGCTTTCAGCATAAACCAGTCTTTTCTCATACCCAAAATTACAACATGGTTGATGATGATTAAGTTAAATAAGAGTCAAAAGAGATTAAGCAGCAAAAGCCGTGGTCTGCAGTGACATCTGGGATGGCGGCTGTACCTCCACCACAAAGACACACGCTTAAACCAGTCCTTTCACCACCAAGGACCCTGGGTCTGCCCTAACCAGCTGAATGACAAGTACCTAAAACAGTTTGTAAACAATTCCATGTGTGGCTGTTTGACTTTCTTCTCTGGCATCGTTAGCCTTATGTTATTTAACATACCTATCACATTGTTACTGAACTAATGCAAAATTTAAAAAATAAGGAAAATAATGTATATTCTTGTAAAGACTGCTAAACATTAAAGTTTCTTCTTTAAGTTAGGATTGTATTTGGCCTTTTTCAGTTTCAAAATGTCTCTGATTAAATTATAGTGATGGCGATGAAGTGAGTGAATAAACGTTGTGTTTAACTTATCGGGCTAAGTAAATGTTCAACCATTAATGCACAAATTTTTAATAACTGTTCTTAATCATTAAGTCTAGGAATCATGTGATATCCCAGAACCAAATGATTTCAGAATTCTGAACTAAAAGAAATGATGTAACGTAGCTGGGCTTCATAAATACCTCAAAAATCATTCCAATCAGGTTTTAAACACACTGGAATAATGTCCATTTTGGGAGCTATATTGTAGCTTCCTTTCTGTAGCGTGAATAATCATGATAAACTGAAATGACCTATTGTTGCCTAAGATATTTACTGTACCTGACATCACCAGGAAAAGACCATGGAGAAAAGCAGAAGTTAGGAAATGGAGCCAGTAGGAAATAAAGCAGACCCAGCATGACCAAGGGGTACCTGGCATCCATATAGGCTTCCCTGAAAATACTAAAGGGATTCCTATATGAATTGTGTCTAGTTTTTAAATCTTCATGCTAGTATTTGTTATATTTTTTCAGGTGATTTCTCGAAATTTATGTCTCATTTTAAGTAACCAGGGTACTTATTTTCTTTGGTTGGACAATCTTATTTCTCTCCAAAAGCTAAGGAACAGATTCCACCCCCCTCCAAGTTTTTATTTATTTAAATAATCTCTACACCCAATCTCTACTGGGCTAGAACTCACGACCCCGAGATCAAGACTGGCAGGCTACTGCAAGTGAGCCAAGTCAGATGCCCCAGGAACAGTTTTAAACATTGTAAAACTACTTCTCCCAGCATCACCTGTCCCTCTCACCCCTTTTTTCTGTGCCCTCTATATCTTGTTTATATACAGAAATGTGTGAATTTCCTGTTCTTAGAATTAACCCATTGAGGTGGGAATTTTTATTCATTTGAGCAGGTGAATTATTCTTAAAAAAAAAAAAAGTGGCTTAGGTACACCATACAAAAACCTATCTTTTCTAAAAAAAATCAATAATAAGTTTTTATAAATGACCTTGACACGGCCTTTCTGGTGCCCAAAATAAATTATTCAACTTATAACAGGATTAGTGAGATAAGCCTTGTGCTAGTTTTTCTAAGTAACTTACCATCTTTAGAGAAGGAAATGGCTGATTTTCAGAAAAAGAATTTTCTTCCTCAATCACAGATTCTGAAATTTTAAATTATAAAAACTAAGTAGATAAAATACCATTTTATCACTAAGATCTTTTCCTAAACTCTTAGGACAAAGAAAGAGATGTAGAGGTAATTAGGAGATCCTTTTATATGCAGTATATTTTGAAAGCTCTTACATTTATTATGTTTAATCATTAAAATCTCTATTTTAAAATAAATACCCTTTATGAAGACTAGTTTGCAACATTTCATAGAAATACCAAGTTTGAGGGCCCAACAGTGATTATTTTCTTATAAACACTGTAATACTACTTTTTACAAAGTAGGGTCCTCTTGTTAAGGCTTCTATTTGAATTACCAAAATCAACATAGAAGTTAGAAATTAAGAGACTCTAAAGCTACTATTGTGCTTTTGTTACCACTACCATTTATCCAAAAATTTATCTCAAAACATAAGAATGTTTTTCCAAGATGGAAAATTTAATGTCAAACTTTTCCTTTCTTAAGAAAAACAACCGTAGTACAAAGACTAAAATCATATAAACATTTCCAGCTAAATATTAAATAATAATAAATTAAATAAATAAAATTCATTTTATTACTAACAGTCATGAAACACTTGGTCTTTAGCACTTTACGATTTCTTCATAAAGGCATTCCAACTATCTTGTTATCGCACTGCAGGTACCATCTAATGAGCACCTACTACATACAGAGCATTGGAAGTGTCTTGGGAATACAAAAACATTTTTCCACCCCAGAGTGGTTTACATTCTAGTTGAAGAGATAGGACATGTACAGAATAAAGGGTTTAAAAAAGGATTCACTAAATCTAAATGAATGACACAAATTTTGAAGTTCTATGAGAGTACAAATTGAAGTGGAGTTACAAAGAGATTCCATAGGCAGGACAAGCTGTGAGGAAACTGAGGCCCAGAGAGGCTGAAGTACAGTAACCACCCAAGGTTACACCAGGTAAATGTCAGAACTGGACTCAAACTCCTGGCTCTGAAGCCAGCTTCTAGACTTAATTTATCCTCTTTTTTGTCATGGTCACAAATGTTTAGAGAAAGAAAAGAATGTTTGGAAAGTAGGATAGGTACACAATTATGAAGAACTTTGATGATCAAGTTAAGAAAACTTGTAATAGTAAAAGCATGTAATTACTATACACATAACATAAATGCATTTGAAAATTAACATATGTAAAGACCTCATATCTATAAAACTATTTAGATAGCCCAGTATTATATAGATTAAAATGACTAATGGGAATTAAAAAGAATAAGGAAATACCACATATATATTAACTACAAAATGAAAATAGTATCAGTACATACCTTTCAGATCTTTAGATTTAAGTGCAGTCACATGAGCAAGCTAGAAAACACACACACAAAATGCAATCAGAAAGTCTTGTCTATGAAAGTATGGTTAACAGAATTAACTTGTAAAAGCCAGCAAGCTAAATAAAACTGTAAAATGTAGAAATATTAGTTCAGTAATAATAATCACTAATAACTGTATATATTTCAAATGTGCATACATACACTAAGATCATGATCAAATACCCAAGTAGGAAATAAGAATATAAAATTCTTAAATGCAGTGACAGTTATATAAAGAAGGGCTAATGCAGACCAGAGGTGACCTGAGACCGCGGATGGGAAAGAAGGGCTACAGCCCTTATGGTCTGCCTACAAAGACTTAGAGCCAAGCCCCTTCACATATGCAGAAACAGTGGGGTCCGTGGAAACTATGAGAGAAGACAGATGGATTAGCACAAACCCATCTTTCCTAACAGAACAGAAAACCAATGCATACGCTCCATTCAGGCTGACCATATAGTCCTCCCCATGCACAAAGAGAAGAGTACCATAAACAAGTAAATAAATTGTTCTAAAACTGAAAGATCATTTACATCTTTATGCTATGGTGACTACCTTTAACAACTGGAGTTGGTCAAATGTTAATTCCTTTACTGGAATTTCAAATAATTCAACTGGATCAGCATCAAATTTCTACAAAGAAAACAAAGAGAAAAATAAGCCTTTAATTATTACTGAATGTTTACCCTAGCCAGGCCTAACATCCCAACTTAGTGAATCTTGACAACAACTATTTAGTGGCCACAGGGAGCCCATGCAGGGGAGCACCTCTTTTCTAACACCATCCTCCAGCTCTTAAATTCTGGCTTTTTTGATGTAGGTGGGAGTGCTTGGAAGAAAGTAACAAATGGGGGGAGGTTAGGGCCCTGAAGACACACAGAACAAAGCCAGAACTCAGTTATCTTCCTTACTTCCTGCCATGCTGTTCATACTTTATTTGACCTATATATCCATGCTACATGACTCGGCAATCAGCAAGTACAAGTACTATTTAAGGATTAATTTCTGTCAGTAAATTTTTAAACTTTTCTCAATCTTTTAAACTTAAGTTTGGTTAAGAAAATAAAGACAGAAATCAATGGTCACGGGAAACAAATGTCTGACTAGCTCTATGCAGTAATACATAAGAATAGAGAAACTCTATTATAAATGTTTTCCCATGAGCAAATGTTTTATATTTTAATACCATATTATGTGTCACATTATTTAGGCACCTCTATCATAAGGAAATGAGTTAATGGACCATCAATAAATCATCAATCCAACAAATATGCTAAATCCATTACATTTATATTCATTCATATACATACAGTGTGAACCAGTATATGCATAAAGCTTTTCTAGGACACAAAATAAACTATTAAGAGTAAGGGAGTGTGACCAAGGAGAAAGGGGGAAAGGAAGACTTATTCTTCATTTCATACTCTTTTGCAGTTATTTTTTTTTCAGTTTATTTATTTTGAGAGAGAGAGAGAGAGAGAGAGAGAGAAAGAAAACTAAGCAGGCTCTGCACTGTCAGTACAGAGCCTGAAGCGGGGCTCAAACTCATGAACCATGAAATCATGACCTGAACCAAAATCAAGAACCGGATGCTTAATGGACTAAACCCAGGTGCCCCTTCTGCTGTTTTATAATGAACATGAATTTGTTTGATAAGGAAAATACCAGTTTATTTATTTTTTAAATTTTTTTAATGTTTTATTGATTTTTGATACAGAGAGAGACAGAGCATGAGAGGGGGAGGGGCAGAGAGAGAAGGAGACACAGAACCGAATGCAGGCTCCAGGCCCTGAGCTAGCTGTCAGCACAGAGCCTGGCGCAGGGCTCAAACCCACAAACGTGAGATCTGACCTGAGCCAAAGTCGGAGGCTTAACTGACTGAGCCACCCAGGCACCCTGGAAAATACCAGTTTAAAAACTAAAACTAGGGGCGCCTGGGTGGCTCAGTCAGTTAAGCGTCTGACTAGCTCAGGTCATGATCTCACGTTCGTGGGTTCGAGCCCCGCATCAGGCTCTGTGCTGACAGCTCAGAGCCTGAAGCCTGCTTCTGATTTTGTGCCTCCCTCTCTCTCTGCCCCTCCCCGCTCATGCTCTGAATCTGTCTCAAAATTAAACACTAAAAAAAAATTTTTTTTAAAAACTAAAACTAAAAACATATACGATTTGATACTTTCATTCCCTAACTTATCCAGGTTCAACTTAAGAGCAAGACAAAATCTGGTATTAAAAAAAAAAAAGAAAGAAAGAAAACCAAACAACCAAACAAACAAAAAAACAAGATCAATAATGCTCTTCAATTAAGTCTCACAGATTTTTAGAAATTACAGCTGGATTCATTAAACTCCATCCTGGTTATGAAGATCTTGAGCGCTCCATTCCTTTTCCATTTTGCATTGATTTATTTCCCCCACAAGCAAAACAAGCTGCTCCTTTTCTACTAAGTTATATTTTACTTCTATCATCTAAACAGGTGCATATCCTCCCCTCCCTCTCCTAACACCATTTCACAGAAACAAAAGTATGCTTTTCTACACATTACATGAATCCAAACCCCCATGACTGATTCGGATCCATGAGCAGGCAGAGGCAGCTGCCTTGTCATAGCCACGTGCGCGACAGCAGTGGTGTCTGGTAGAGCGTCATGCCTGACAGTGAATGAGCCTGAACTTTAAATCACCTCAACAGAAATGATACTCAACAACTTTATAGAAAATGGCAAATAAACTCTCCTAATTTAAGTCCTTAAGAAATCACTTAGTTAATTTGCATACTAAAGTTTAAGCACTATGTAATTGTCACAATTAGGTTTGTACAACAATTATAATTTTAAAGAAACTATATGGATTTTCAAATCTCCTTCTGGACTCTCTCCTCCATCACGCCATTCTCCATTCTATTTCCACTCCAGTCCAGGCTTACTGTACCTCTGGCCACATCACCACCCTCCCGGCCTCTAGTTTCTGTCCTCTTAAATTCCCCTTACATCAGGTACTTACATCTGGAGGTTCAGTTCTGAACCCTCCTGACTCAAAAGTCTATCACATCTCCCTAGCTCCTAGGTCTACTACACCCCTTTCTGAGGCCCCCCACCATTTGGCTCCAAAGCATATCTCCACTGTCGCTCTTCTCATTTTGCCAAATCATACTAGTGTATTAATTTGAGAAAAAGCTTGAGGCAGAAACAGAAGGGAGCCTAGGAAACACATACTATGGAAGATTCCTTTCTTGCTTCAATACAGGAACAGTGGCAGACTGACATACAAGGCACCTGGAATGTCCTTTTGTTAGGTAATAGGAGAAAGTAAATTGAGCAATACAGAGATCCTGCTCTAGGGAATTATTTTTCCTGTCTCCCCACTCTCTTGATGTTGCAAAAGCTTGACAGAGGAAAGAACTGGTAGTCATTAACTAAAAAAATGAACTTATCAACTCTATTTAATAAATAACTAAAAACATACATATATGTAAAACAAACTTCCTAGTGTTCAAACCTATCTAACTGTAAGAGTTAAAAACAAAGGAATTTCAACATACCTTTTTCATTGTCAAACAACAGGTGAGATCATGATACACCACAGGCACAAAATCTTTTGAAAGCTGCACATCAAATTCTACAAACGCTGCACCCTAACAAATAAAGGAAACAGGGATTTGAAAACTTTACCTGGCCCTCAATACATCTAACACTACAAGGACATAAAATATTTACTGTTTAATATAAACTTACAGACCTGTACAGAAAAAACAAAAAACTTCTTCATGAGTTAATGTTACATTCAAGCTTTTTCTAAAAAATAATTTCTTCTCTGAAAACAATTTTAAGTATTTACTTCATTGTGATAGCACAGCAATCTTTTCCTGGCAAAAATATAGCACTGATCCTCTTGAACACATCCCACGGCCACTCTGTGGTAGGGGCCATCCTGTCACCTCTGCTACTGCTATTAGCAGAAATGGAGTCCACCCAGAGCCAGGAGTAGAGGACCACCTTGTGCCTTATGGCCCCTAAGTCCCAGAGCCAGACAGCTGACCCTCAGAGATGAGGAGGGAAGAGGAGTAAGCCGTAGTGCCTTAGCTCTGCTCCCTGGTGCCTGTGAGCAACATGCCTTCCAACCTTTCCTGGCAAAACCCTGCAGCCGTGTAAAGAGGAAAGGACGGGTGCTGCTGAAAGACAGAAAGCAGCAATGGGGTCAAGAACCGCACTGCACAAGCCCAACCTCCTGACAGAGCTGCAGTAGGATGAAAGACGATGAGAATGAGTTAAGGATTCATTTTTGCAAGTCAGACCCACTCTGAGGTAGGAATTAATCCAAATAAAGCTGAGAACATAAACTGACCCACAAAGGTGTGCATTCACTGAAAGAAAGCCAGATGGGATCAGAGGAAACATGGTCTGAGAATTCTGTTTGTTACTGCAGCCCAGAGAAGTGCCCTGTAAGGACAGATGATATACTTGCACCCCTCCCTGAGCTTTAGGTCATGGATGGGCATTCAACTTGTGAGCACACATGGATCCCAGACTAAAACCAAAGGAGATAATGACTTCTGAAGCAGAATAAGTTTAGCTTCTTCTAGGACTGTAAACAAGACCATAAGACACACCTTTTCTACCAAAGAGAACAAACCCAAGCACCCTTAAATAATTATAACATGAGTTATAATTAAATGAGTTATAGCTCTTTAGTTGAAATGTTTAACTTCACAGGATCACCATTCTTCAGGAAGATAATTTTACCAAGAGACCAAACTTGATCCCAAGTGCTACGGCGAAATAAGCCAATAACGTACCAGAACCTCTACTGGGACATTTTTAACATTAAAACAAACAAGCTTTTAATAACTAGTATATGGCATTCTGAAATGTGATTCATATTAATTACAAAGGATCTCATCAGAACATGGAAGAAAAAAAGGCTTAATGAATTCCTCTCTCAAAAAGCATGGACACAATGACAGTTACTTAACAGGGATCTTCACATGTTTACAGCTAATAAGCCAATGTTTAGAACAGTTAGCTACAGTGAACTAAAACTGGTTCCAAATAATGAACTAGAGCCCAACATACTCATAGATTTAGTATAATCTTTTAAACACAAAAGTGTCCACTATTAATATTTTTAAACACTAAAATAACTAATGTAAGATGTAATGAATTACCACATGCATCATTTATATAATGACTAAAGTGGGGAAAATGCTCCCAATCAAACCAAGATGCAAGGTTAAGAAGTCGTAAAACCCATACCCATTTTAAAGATGCTAAAGTATGAAAAAAGTACGTCTTAGAATAAGTTTGTTCATGTAAGTGATAAAGTTAAACATCTCACTAATCAGGTTTACTTGCTGAACTATTTTAAAAAAGACAAAGTTTAAGGCATGTGGAGGACATTGTGGGAAAGAAAAAAAAGAAAATAAGAGCAGGAGATAGATGCTCCTCCACTTCCCCCTTAGCTTAACTCCATTTGGAACATGAGGCCTTTCAGTCAGGTACAGGGGAGCAGGGGGACAAGAGGGAATTTCAGGTTCTTGATTAAGTACATCAAGTTGCAGTTGCTGAAAAAAACTACAAGCTACAAAAAGGACACTAAATAAATGGATAAAAGGAGTTAAGAAATTTAACATGGTATACAAGATGTTAACTGACAGGCTTGAGTGTTACATAAAACCACTATCAAATCCTTCTATACGCATTATTTCCGAAGTATGTGAATGAGCACATTATTCACTTAATGAAAACCAGTGCTTAGTAGGGAACATTTTTCTTGCCCCAATCACTCAAAACTTGTAACCTCAAAGGTGCTAATGATTCCATTGTTTTCATCCGAATCTTCACCAAGAATCTAAAAACAAATGCTGAGCAATACTTTATCTTCAGTTAGAGATTCAGAAGAAGCATACTCAAAGTACTTAACTTTTTAAAGCTTTTTTCAACCTACTTAACTTTTTTAAGCTACTAACGGAATAGACTCTCCAGGCCCACATTTCTCTACTTTTCTACCTTTGGACCAACAGTCCCAAGTTGTTTAAAAGAAGAGAGGGTCACTTACATGACTAGCGGCGTTTCTTAAAGAAGCAATAGTATTTTCTTGAACTTTAGCAAGTCTGAAAAAAACATATAGATATACAGTTACCATCCACTAAAGAAAAGATTTTTAAAAATGTAATAAAGAAGCCAACTCTATCTTTAATGATGTAAACAGTTCTTATTCTCTATTTTGAGGGTACTTCTGTTATCACCAAATTAAGACTATCACTTAGTTGGTATATGCATTTACTCCAGAAATGCAAGCTCTAATGATTACAGGTATTTCTAGGCCTAATATAAACATATCCTACACCCACATATACTCCCCAAGTGAGCTGACCGATCAAGGAAAACAATCTTTTGCAGTGGCACGAAGTATAAGAGACACAGACACTTGCTCCTTGCAATGGTGCCTCAGGTGCCTTCAATGTTGGCAGAACAGAGGAATGGGGAAAGGCTGGCACCCAGCAGGACAGTAGTATGGAAGTGATACTGAGAATAGGTGAGGAAACCGAGACTCAGTGAAGGCAGCATGCCAAAAGTGGGGATCACAACACAGACTGAGGTTTGGGCTGCCTTCCTGCAAGCTTTTCTGGATTTCTCTCGTTAATGTTCCTCTTGACATCAGTTCAGTAGACATCAGACTGACCAGATTGTCTTAGGAGAGAGTTAGTCTCCAATTAATTTGAATTGGGAACCTTAATCAACGAATTACATTTAATCCCAGGTAATAATATAAGGCTCATTTGATCTTTAGTGGGCCAAACCAATGGAACATTATCAATAAGCTATCAAATGCTAATACCACTCAAACAGTCAACCTACTGAGCAGTTGTTGTAGAATTCCCTGCACCACGATGTCCAACATCCAATGGTGTTCTTGGCTTCCAATATTTGGAAAATGAAGATTTCATGTCACAGCTGTATCCTGGTAATGGCTTAATAATTATATAGTCAACTTCCATAGAAAAAAAGGGGAGAAGTAAAGTTAAAGATGATTTAAAAGGCCACGATGAGCATTTAACTGGTATTACATTTAAATACCAATCGAACCAACTTTCATCAACTTCTATCAAATAGAAAATAACAAGTCAAAACTGATTCAAATGAAGCTTCCAGAAAATGTAAAAGATGCCCCTTATTGTTACTATAGTAGTTAATATTCTAAAACAAATTATTAAATTAACCACCACCATTCTAAGTAGCTCAATTTGAGACTAAAATTCTAACTTAACCATTGCTCATTTGTAAAGGGCCACTCTGCTCTCCAGGCTTACCTCTCACTTTGCCTATTGTTTTTCTGGAATTTCTGCTCATGATGGGAAGAGTGAGAATTCCAGCACTCTTCCCACTCTCAGCAATGGTGGACGATAAGAGACATGCTGTCCCCACGTGTCCAGGAAGGGCATCACCCTGAACCACGTGTTCACTGAGATCTTCCTGGGGGAGGGAAGAGGTTTAAAGGAATTCAATTTCTTATACTTCAGTAGTTCCTATTAATTCAGAATCTATGGAGGAAGATCCAGACAATAGGAATAAAATTTATGTCCAAGTAATTCAGAGAGCTTCTTTGTATCACAAATGACATTTTCTTTTAATATATAATATTTTAAGATTTTATATGGTATTTGATTAGTCCTAACTGTTGATTTACATTTCTGATCCTTTAACATGTATTAGGTGAATTTAAAATACTGATAATGTTTCTAAGTACTTTTAATATTCGAAGACTAATAAATATATACCTGTGGTGAGCTGTTAATATGTTATTATATTCTCTAAACATGCATCCACACAGGTGACATAAAGGGATAGTTAACTCTCTAGGAAACTGATTACTCACTCTGAGATTACACTGGGTATTTTATCAGCCTAGTCTGTGAATGAAATAGTAGTTCCAAAACTGCTCACCATATGAAAAGGAGGTTGGGATGTTCAAGAGAGTATTAAAAGGTAGGTCCTTAAGAAATAAGGAAACATTCAACCAAAACCTCATATTTTTATAATAAAGTCTCACAGATCTTATTACTTAGGGAAGACTGAATTAAAGATTTTTTAAAAGTAAAATTCTTTATTATAGTTGTTTGAAAGGAAACACTTTAAATCCCATATAGTGCAAGGTAGCCAAAATGCCAGTTGCAATGGCTCTTCATAAAGACTATTAAGTAACTCAGAGATTATACTGATTTTAATTATGTGAAACAAACATTACTTGTGGGTTTAAATCCATTCTCTACTCTGTTATTTTCACAAACTGTGGCTAGGTGCTCTCATCTAGTGAAAATGGGAGTGCAAGTCACAAAGAGCACGAGTGTAAGGAAAGCAGAACACATAACCACTAGCGGGGCACACAAGGGCCTTAGTGGAGGACCCAGCAGGACCTGTGAAGGGAGCACCTGTACAGCCAGCAAGCCAGAGAGCTCTGGTGTTAACAGTCACAAGTAGCTCTGGAAAGCTGGCAGCAGATTCTAAACAACCTGGCACAATTTTCATAGCAGCGATTTTTTACTACATATTTATACTAGCAAGTAAAGTTGCAAAAATGAGTTTACTGTTATGATGAATTCTGATAAAATACCTCTATAAATCACAAGCTTCAGTCATGAAGAGGAATCAATCATGCTAGTTACACTGAGTTGCCCACCAATAGTTATACAGTCTGCCTCTCCCTTTATTTACCCTTAGAGGCTCCTTTGGATATTATTCATTTATATTCAAAACAGGCACAGGGGTGCCTCGTTGGCTCAGCTGGAAGAGCATGCAACTCTTGATCTCAGGGTTGTGAATTCAAGCACCACGTTGGGTGCAGAGATTACTTAAAAACAAAAAATTCTTTGGGGCACCTGGGTAGCTTAGTCAGTTGAGTATCTGACTCTTGATTTCAGCTCAGGTCAAGATCTCATAGTTTGTGAGATCGAGCCCCAGGTTGGGCTATGTACTGGCAGCACAGAGCCTACTTGGGATTCTCTTGCTCCCTCTCTCTCTTCCCCTCCCCTGTGCTCTCTCCAAATAAATAAACTTAAAAAAAAAAAAAAGAAACAAAAGAATAAAAATAAAAAATAAGTAAAACTTTAAAAATTAAAAAAAAAAACAGAACAAGCACTTACATCAAGACATCTGGTTTTGATGTAAAACATCAATTCAGCTGAAATTCTTTTTATAGTACTTGAGTCTATCAACTCCAAGTTTTTTAAGCTTGCTAAAACGTATAGAATAAACATCTAAAACGATGTATAATCATGGGTTTACACAAATCAGACTAAAAATCAAAACATATAAAAATAAGCCCATGCTTGCATTCTTTCTCAATCCCCTCAATGAAATAATCACTTACCTCAAAAAAATCAAATATTAGTTCCAGGTTATCTGGTTCCATTGTCTGTATGCTGTACTCTGTCCAACGATCAGGCTGTAAGCCATACCCACACTCTGGCTGTGAATGCCTGCACTTGAATTCATGGTCGCTTATTAAGGAGATCTCCAGGCTGTTGGACATCTTGTGAAGAATGGTGGGAGACACCCTATCATCATC
>NC_043711.1:75741917-75766428 GCF_006229205.1 Suricata suricatta | reverse complement strand
AGCCTAAATGTCCATCACCTGATGAGTGGATCAAGAAGATGTGGAATATATATACAATGGCAATGAGAAAGAATGAAATCTGGCCATTTGTAGCAAAGTGGATGGACCTCGAGGGTGTCATACTAAGCGAAATAAGTCAGGCAGAGAAGGACAGATACCAGATGTTTGCACTCACAGGTCTAACAGAAGAACAGGAGAAACCTAATGGAGGACCAGGGGAAGGGGAAGAAGGAAAGAAAGTTGGGGAGAGAGAGGGACGCAAAACTTGAGAGACTATTGAATACTGAAAATGAACTGAGGGTTGAAGGGGAAGGGGGAGAGAGGAAAAGAGGTGGTGGTGATGGAGGAGGGCACTTGTGGGGAAGCGCACTGGGTGTTGTATGGAAACCAATATGACAATTAACTTTTCTTTTTTTTAATGTTTGTTTATTTTTGAGGCAGAGAGAGACAGAGTGCGAACAAGGGAGGGCCAGCGAGAGAGGGAGACACATAATCAGAAGCAGGCTCCAGGCTCTGAACTGTCAGCACAGAGCCCGACGTGGGGCTCGAACCCATGAACTGTGAGATCATGACCTGTGCTGAAGTCGGATGTTTAACCGACTGAGCCATCCAGGTGCCCCGACAATAAACTATTTAAAAAAAAAAAATGGAAGTGTTCCCTGGGGGCGCCTGGGTGGCTCAGTCAGTTCAACATCAGGTCATGATCTCATGGTTCATGAGTTTGAGCCCCATGTCAGGCTCTGTGCTGAGAGCTCGGAGCCTGGAGCTGCTTTGGATTCTGTGTCTCCCTCTCTCTTTGCTCTCCTCACCCCCACTCTGCCTCTCAAAAGTGAACAAATGTGCAAAAAAAATTTTTTTAATTAAAAGAAAGTGTTCTTTGCATATGCTAATTCTTCAAATTACAAAAATACTGTATTATATAAAACTACACATACTACAGATTAAGGCATTAGTTATGTTTCATAAAATACTTGATTTTTATCTACATATATTTCCGTAAAGTATTAAAAAAGCAAGATAAATGCTCATTATGCCTAAAGTTCTTTTCATTAATTGTTTTCTAAAAAATGAATCTACTGAAGTATTTACTATTATCTCATTTATAACTATCTCAAGTTCTTCTGAAAAGTCTCACCAAAGAATATACATATAAAACAAGCACAAAATTCAACCATATTGTTAGTATACTTTAATAAACTAGAGTTGGAGGCTATAAATTAAAATTTTCCCCCTTTCTTCTACCTTATCCACAGTGAGTCCAGGTACTCTGAAAAGTATTTAAAAAAATTGCACTAAAAATATTTATATGTACGCACACTTTTTACATGTATGATGCATTTATATTTATGTGCTTTCTAAATGAAACAAATGAACAAAAAATAGACCAAGAGTCTAAAACTTTTATAGGCTTCAAGCAATGAAAACAAAGACCAAATTGTCTAAGCTACAGAGCCACAAAAAACAGTCTCCTCCCAATGAGAAACAATTACTTGCATAGCATACTTGTAATGCCAAACAGTCAACTCCATTCTAGAATATTTCTTGCACCAATTGAAATGTATATAGATTATGGGTGCCTGGGTGTATCAGTCGGTTAAGCATCCAACTTTGGCTCAGGTCATGATCTCACAGGTCATGAGTTCGAGCCTCAAGCTGGGCTTGCTGCTGTCAACTCAGGGCCTACTTCGCATTCTCTTCTCCCTCCTCTCTCTGCCCATCCTGCACCTGTGTGTGTGTGTGTGTGTGTGTGTGTGTGTGTGTGTCTGTGTGTACGCGCATGCTCTCTCTCTCTCCCCACCTCTATCTCAAAAATGAATAAACACTAAACTAAAACAAAAAAACAAAGTATTGCAATACTATGAAATTATAAGTGGTAGAAACTACAAAGATATAGACACTAGGAAATTAATTGCTCTATAAAAACAGAATTTTCTGGTTTCAAATATAGCAATTAAGACTAAGAGAAGTGGGGTGCCTGGAAGGCTCAGTTGGTTGAGCATCCAGCTTCAACCACTGTCATGATTTCACAGTTTACTAGTTTGAGTTCTGCGTTGGGCTCTGTGCTGACAGCTCAGAGCCTGAAGGCCTGGAGTCTGCTTCAGATTCTGCATCTCACTCTCTCTCTGCCTCTCCCTTGCTCTCACTCTCTTTCCCTCTCTCTCAAAAAATAAACAAACATTAAAAAAAAAAAGAAGACTAAGAGAAGTATGTTTAACTGTAACAATCTGAGTCAGGGAGGCAGTTCACTATCACAAGACCCTTCAATTCATAAATATGACATTATTGTTAGTGGGTTATGTTCTTAGTTAATACACTTAAAGGCTAAAAATCAAATGAGTCTGTGACACCTGGTGGCTCAGTCAGTCACGTTTGACTGACTTAACTGACTTTGGCTCAAGTTATGATCTCTGTTTCATGAGTTCAAGCCCTGTGTCAGGCTCTGTGTTGACAGCTCAGAGCCTGGAACCTGCTTCAGATTCTGTGTGTGTGTCTCTCTCTGTGCCCATTCCCTGCTTGCGCTTTCTCTCAAAAATAAACATAAAAAAAAAAAAGAAATCTACAGCATTAGTAAAACTAAATGGTCTTAGTAACAAATACACATGGCCATACCTAAATCTAGATTTCTTTAATTTTTTCTTTGTTATAGAGACAGGAGGTTTTTCAGAATAATGCAAACGTAATCTTATTTCAGTCTGACATGTTAGCCATCCAGAATCCAGAGTTTCAACACCATCTGGCAGAGTAAATATAAAAAATTATTATACATAACTGTGTTGAAACAATCTGGTAAGTACAACACGCTGACAATTTTAATTCATGTTCACATTTTAATACACTCAGGTTATATCGCTGGAACTTGTCTCCAAAGTAAACATAGTGGTAGTCTTAAATTTATCACTGAAAAAAAAAACTTTTATATTAAGGGGCAAAAAGTGAAATGAATGTTAAAAATTAACCATATGTTACCACTTAAGAAAATTAAACTTAAACTTAAGTAAATTCTCACTGAAAACATTATCGAAGTTATACAAATTTATTTCTGATACAATACGTGTTCCAAATCCTCGAACCTAGCAGTTGTTTCACTGGGGATTGCTCTGATACGTGCAGAGCTCCATGAGCTATTCAGCTGAAACTAGTCATGCCACTAGAGCTGGAGCGTCACAAATGAGAAGGTAAGGGCAGGCTCTCAGCACGGATCCACTGCACTGGTAAAGTCTGTGAGCCCGAGTTTAGGCCTGGCCAGCCTAAGCCCGTAATAATAAAGCCCTTTGCTTTTGGAAAAAAAAAAAAAAAAAAAAGAGAGAGAGAAGGTAAGGGCAGAACTGCGAGTAAATTCTGGATTCTTG
This sequence comes from Suricata suricatta, assembly GCF_006229205.1. Lineage (NCBI taxonomy): Eukaryota > Metazoa > Chordata > Mammalia > Carnivora > Herpestidae > Suricata > Suricata suricatta. The sequence continues at coordinate 75,763,078 of NC_043711.1, read as the reverse complement.
CACTTCTATTTTCTGCCATAAATAAATTGCATGATCATGCTAACAGTTAGCATTATTTAACTTGAAGTTTCTTGCTACCATATGTAATAAAAGTTCCATAAATACCAGAGAGTAATCAACGGTTTTGAACCTGAGATTTTATCAACAGGACTTGATAAAAAAGAAGAAACCTTCTCCTTTAGGTATAACTTTAAAAGGCTTAATAATTTTTAGATTTTAAAAATAAAGAAGGGTGCCTGGGTGGCTCAGTCGGTTGAGCCTCCGACTTCAGCTCAGGTCAGATCTCATGTTCGTGGGTTCGAGCCCCGTGTCAGGCTCTGTGCTGACAGCTAGCTCAGAGCCTGGAGCCTGCTTCCGGTTCTGTGTCTCCTTCTCTCTCTGCCCCTCCCCCTCTCATGCTCTGTCTCTCTCTGTATCAAAAATAAATAAAACATTAAAAAAATTTTTTTAATAAATAAAATAAAAATAAAGAAAAACCACTATCCTTTCTTAATTTTAAACTGTTCTCAGAAATGGACAAAGCTGGAGAAATGGCTTTCCATCCCGAAAGCTAACTTAAGCACTGAGTTTTAAGAGAACAACAACTACAAAGGAGGAAAGAAATGCTATGCATTTATAACTATACATAGTAATTAACATACAATAGAGGGATGTAATGTCATGCATTATAGTTAAAGACAAGAGAAAACTACTTCATAAACCAAGCTCTCTAAAATATGTAGCATAAAAATAAAATCTTTTGTAAATAATGAGGATAACACTCTATAAAATACTAACATTAAAGCTATTCAAGTATTTTAGGCGACCTTATAATGTAATATAAATACAGTAATCCCAAGAAAAATTAAGAAAAAGAAGTTAAATTCCTATCCAAATACTGTCAAAGCACGTGCATTTCTGAGGTGCATAAACACATGTATCTAATATCAGCAATTTATCTCTGGTTCAGTCACTGCAAGCACACATTCTGCTGGTCCCCTTTATATCATTTACTGCTACAGTATAGGATCTACAATAAAAGTGCAGTCAGCATGGTAATGCTATTATACTGTGAGAATTCCAGTCATCGAAGACAACTTGAATCCTGAGGATAAGGTATTTACTGAAGCAGAAAAATATATGAATGCATAACATTTTCAGCATATTCAGAATTAAAAGCATTGTCTATATACTGTAAATTAATTGTTAAAAATCTCAGAATTACTAGAATATTTTGTTTAATCTGGATAATGCATATATACACACACACACAAAATGCACAAACCTAGCTGAAGAGTTTAGAATGTTTAGAAACATTAATATCAAACATAAGTGTTAAAAAGTGATGATAAATTAACAGTTAGGTATAATACTCTTGAATTAGGTATATTAAGTCATACACCTGAAGTCACCAGTCAAAATAAAAACAGAAAAGATAAAAATTTAAAGCTTAACAATTATACTGGAAACTATTACTTAACAGAATGTACTTGTTTCTTGGATCTAATCTCTATTTTCAATATCATGCTCTGTCATATTTTCCTGTGCTGTTTCTAATGAAATGTAAAGTAATATCTCAATTATTATTAGCAAAAATGTTCAAAACTTGGTCTCACTTACTGTGAATTCCAAACTGTCCATCGTCAATAATAATTTCACTTTCTAGAATTGAAGGAAAATAAAAAAACCTAGTTAAAATTCATGATGTATACAGAATGAACAACTGAGAAATTACCCACCTTAAGGATTTTTAAAAATATTAAATCTAAAATTTACAAGCAGCCCAAAGTGAATAAGCATATTTATTGTAGCCCACAATAAAGAATTCCCTTTTAAAGAGACTATCAAACGGTAACAGTGCTTACATTGTTGGTGATGCTTCGTGGTGTTACAAGGAAGAGAAAGAAAACTCCTCAGAGAGGTGCTCTGGGGGCGCTGGGACAAACCTCTCCACCCACCAATTTATGAGACAGGCTGCCCAACAACAGTATCTCCCGTTGATTGTTTAAACCAAAGGTCTTGGCACAATTAAAATGCTTATTCTTATGAAGTGCATATTCTGAACTTATCTAAAAGGTAATTCTCCTCAAATCCCAACTATTCTCTATAGCCAGCTACAAGCTTTACAAAGAGCACAAACTTACCTGCATATACAGAGCTGTGAGGAACTAGCAAAAGAATAAGTGCTAGCACATTCCCTTCTAACAGAAATTTCAGCTAAATAAGAAAAGCTGGTAAGCCCCACCCTCTTGAGTAAAACTATCTCCCCTGCACCTTCCCTTCCCAGTCTTACTATAAACATAAGTCTGATATATTCATCAAAATAAGTGTGACAGTTCCCAATAAAGATTCTTAGCAGACTTCACACAGCTCTTATGTTTAGAAGTTATGCTTCCTAAAAGTATAATATTAATTTTTAAAAGACCAGAAACAAACATCTCACTTCTCACAATATTTAACTGCAAGATGCTTCCAAACACAAATTATTTTTTAAATGTTTTAATACCTAATTAATTTCCAACCTCAGTATGGGACTATTATAATTCTAAAGTACACTACCACGAAAATTCTAAATATACTATCAAAAAATGTATTAAAACATAAAGAGAAAATCCAATAAAGAGGATGGAATGAAGGATCTGTTTAAACAAGGTGTGCCCCTGCCACAGGGTAAAACAGGATCTCTCACTACTTTCTAATCTAAGATAGCTACTAGCAAGCCATTTATTATCTTTAAATGCTAATTCTCTCTAGAAACTAAAAGAAACAGTTCTCAACACTGAGTCAATTTACAGATGAATCCAAGTGGGTAATTTATGTATGTGAAATGAACTTCAAATTTTATAATCTGTGTAAAAGGAAATGCAAAAATACTTGTATGAAGAAAAATGCCATTTTTTTAGGCACAAGAAAACTAAATGAGGTTTTAAAAAAAAAAAAAACAACTGAGTATCAGTATTAACATAGCCAGCAGGTATGTAAGTAAATTAGGAGGAAAATATGTCTGCTACCACCAAGAAGTCTGAATGCATTCATACAAGCTTATTCAAGTATTTACTAGTTAAAAACAAAACAAAACACAGAATAAATAGGATAACTTACTCCATTGCTCTTACTATTCAAAGTTAAAAATTTAAGAAATCTTTGTTTTGGATTAATTCTTTCCTCAAATGTTCTCTAAGCTCTCTGAGCAAATAATCAAAGCCATGGATGCTCAGCGAAGAAGAATGTTATTTCATTATTATTATTTCACAAACTTTGTAACTTTGTAACTACTCCAAATGAAAACAAATATTCCATAATAAGTCAACTCAATCCCCCAAAATAACTTGGCAAGCATTTCTAACAAAGTTTATAAAGAAAGGCAATTAAGAACTGTTTAGTTTTAAAAGATCCATGATATGCTAAGTGAAATTTGCAGTACTGACAATGCATTGACCTTAAACTTTAGAATAAAAATTTATTAAATCCCACTAAGCCATTGTGCAGTATATTAGTAACTTTATGCATATGCCTCAAACAGATGCAGTTAATGCCCATACCTAAAGGGGTTATTGATCGTGGTTGTAGATGAGTCTCCCACTTGTGAACTATGACTTGGCATGGACCACCGATAGTCTGCAATTTAAAAGTTAAACGTCTGCAATAATTTCTTATATCTTATTTTCTACCCATGACTCCATTAGATGTTTGTGGCCTAAGTCTTATACTAAATATGAAACCAAGAGATTTATCTTGTTATTTATCAATATTATTAATGTCAAAAATCAGGAATGTACCAGGTCACAAAACATGATGAGAGCTGGAAGAAAATGAGGGTGAGGCAGGAAACAGAGAAAAATGAGAAGAAACTGGCACACAAAACCATCTTAACCTTATTCTTCAATCTGCCTACAATATTCAAAATATTTTAAAAGAAATTTTCATCTTTAGCTGATGCTTGGTCTTGATTAAACTTTAACACCAAATATAATTTATGCTTGGTTATGTCAGCAGTCAATGAAGTATTACTGAATAAAGTATCTCATCTTAAGTAACCTTCCAAGTGTCTGGAAAAGCCTAAACTCTGTGATAGTAGGAATAGTGGGAACAAGTTCTTCAAGATCAATGACCACAAGTTACTCAAGGAACTAGAGGGCACAATAAAGTTCTTTATTATAGTGAGTAAATAACAAGAACATAAGATTTCTTCTAGAAGCCAATGTTTCTAAAAAGCACAAGAAACCCTATAAGAAAAGACATGTACATGAGTAACTTTGAAGAGTAAGTTTGATAAAAGAGGAACATCTAGTTTTACTTTTTATGCCTTAGAGCTCATAAATTCATTAGTGTGACAACTAATACTGTGTTCTGTTATACAGTTCTCTTACTAAAAACAGAAAATACAGCTTTATGTGTTAGTATCTACAGCAATTTAAAAAAATGAACTGTCAACACCTAAAGAACTGAAGTACTGTTTCCTAACTTCCATTTAATTATTAAAAAGAAAAAAACCTGACTAAACTTATGTGCCAAAATAAAACTCTTAAATGCACATTTTAGAAGCAAACTTTCAAGCTATAACTTTATAAGGCATTTTTCATTTCACATCTTCAGAAGACATTTAATAAAAATATAAAGAAGCAAAAAAAAACCCCCCAAATATCATTCATTATCACACCACTTAGGGATAATCACTGTCAATATTGTCATACTTCAAGCCCTTTTCTAAGCATACTCTTAAAAAGTACAGACATATAACTTCTCTCTACATATTGTACACTTTAGATAACATTAAATACTCTTCTATATCATTTCATAGGATTTCAATATTAATAATAAATGTGCCAAATGAGAACAAATGAGGAGAAAAATTAGGCACAGAAAGTAATTAAACACAAGAGATAATTCTGCCACTTAAAAATAACCAGAGATTGAAATCTTTTTTAAAACTTGCAAACTTTTGAACTTGAAAACTAACACAACATTAGATCATTAATTCAAATCATTAATCCCGGGGTAATTCGGGAAATCCTCATTTTCTCTAGCTGAATACTTCCCTGTTTTAAGGGTTCCCTTATAAACTGGTAGACTGGGCAGATGTTCTTAAATTTTGTTTTTCACGTGAAATGATTCATCTTAAATATGGTGCGTTTCATTTCCACTAAAAAAAGGGAGATACATTTAACCCTACATCCGCTAGATGTTTTTTACTACATTTCCCTATCATATTTTTCTGTATTTGTTTTTTAATACATCAAACTTTCTAATCCTCAAAAGAAGAAAATATATGTATTAAAAAAGGAACAATGTTTCTTAGCAATAAACAGCAGCCAGAAAGATCTAACATATTCTCTTCCTCCATTCTCAGGTCCCCTGCATGCCCTCCTTCCCCAAAAATACCCTCTTTGCTACAAAGATGGTGTAGATCTACATTCTTAAAGAAGTTACTAACCACAAGTGACTTCAAGGGGTGCCAAGAATATTATATATCAGCAGGGATAAGAAGTGTATAGAAGAGTTTGTTTTTGTATTAATTCAGGTGTGAGGGGGAACTTTACAAAGTGCTGACTACAGTATTTATATTTAATCATGTAAGAATAGCCATGTGGATAAAATATTTGATAAAGAACATATTTTAATAATAATTTAACAACTCCACCTTCATCTGCTTTAGTAGCAAACACACTACTTCCAGCATAAAACCACCTAACCTTGACAAAATGGGCCATTTGGGGAGCAGTCCAAAAAGTTGATTCACACAGGTGACTTATATTGTGTATATAAGTGTTCACACTACAAATCTATGTTGATTGGTAAAACAAAATGTTACAACATATAAAAAAATTCACCAAGTTTTAAAATACATTGAACTCCCAAAATTGTTGTGACTATTTTATTAAACTTTAGAAGGTAATCTTAAATTTTAGCTTACTGAAGTTCTTTAAAAAAATTTAAGAAAATTTAATTTTCCTAAGCACTAGAAAATTAAAAATCTCAGTAATGACCCCAAAACATGCAATCCTTTTAATATGCTAATGTAATATTCATTTTTCAAGATCTTAAAAAAAAAGAAAAAGAACAGTTCCATTCTGTAAAAGGCTGACACAATTTTAAGTACTTTGGGGTCAAGTGAAAGTGGATCCTTGAAGAGAAAAATAATGTTATCAGTCCAAGACAGCATTCCATTAATAGTACTGATAGAGTTGTTTCACAATTTAGCATATATTAAATGAAATTGTTGCTGAAATATTTCCAAACATACATATTAACAAAAATACAAAATAATCTATTTCAGAAAAGGAAGAAAAAAAGCATAATGACTGCTTTCTTAAACAGTGACTGACATGACTCAGCGATATCAAAAGCACTGAGAGAAACAACATGTAGACTGAGGTTTTTGGTCTATTTTGTTCTGAACAAACCAGGTAGCAAAATTATCAACTAGTCATGCAAATATCACTGCTTTCAAATATGAAAAATGCAAATGTAAACTTCTAAAATTCTGACTATTGCTTCTCCACATTTTGAAAAATCAAAAAACAAATATGCACATAAAAAAAGGGGTTCTGAGAAATTTTTGTTTATGATGGCAGAGGCTAGACCTAGAGCTACTTAATACTCATTATTTTTAATAAGACCAATAGGAAAATGGTCACCTATGGGTAAGTAAGCATGAAGTGAAGAAAGCTAGACAGACATTTCGGAGATGGTTCAAATTTGAGGTTAACAGCTGAGGGTATTTACATTCAGAATAATTTTATTAAGAAAACCACTGTACAAAATGAGAACCTGGGCTCTTGTGAAAATAAACAATGATGTGCTTATCGCAGATGATTGATTCTTTTGTTATAGGACTTAAACAAAAATTAAGGGAGATTAATAACAAAGCAAGAGTTTGTAATGACCTAATTATGAGTAAATGTTAACACCTATAAAAATTAGAAGCAGATAAGTTGCTGAAAAATAAAGAGCTATTTCCACTGAAATGAAGGAAAAAACTCCAAAACAATATAATTAAAAACTGGCTAACATTTCAGCATAAGGTTACATTTCTAATTCCAACCACAAATATAGAGGGACAGACATGGATAAAAAATGTTAAATGTTCACTGAAAAATTGTCCTTGGTGAAGATATGAAATTAATGGATCTCACACCCGTGTTTTCACTCCAGAAATATGCACAACCTTTGTTGGCTATGTTTAAGATAATGTTGTGATTTGTCACTTATAACATTATTTTAAAATTCAACATTATCAACACATTATTCGAATTCTACAAAGTAGAAGAGAATAGGTAGCCATGAAAAATTGAGAGAAAAGGGATTTCAAGACTCTTAACTTCTAAACTAAAAGGAATATGCTAGAAAGAGCAAAAATGGAAGAAAAAATAGTAATGGAAGGGACCTAGGAAATCTATAGTTCAAGTCCTTCATTTTATAGATAAGAAAATCGGAAGATGAAGGTCAAGTGACAAGATCACACGATTTTTAGCTTAGGCTCTACAAATGTTTGGATAGACTACCTCCTAAAACTTTCAACCCAGCAAAATAAATATTATTATTTCAGCCTTTCAATGTTTCATACTTTGCTTTCCTATTATTCTTTATATTCATAAAATATATATTCCAATAACTTATATCATTTTATGGTTTAAGGCTCTTTGCACATTAGTTTTATCATTTGACAATGCACAATGGAGACAAAGTTTCATAATTACTTCTAGTTAAAATGTTTCACTTAAAAAGCGCCACCAACTTTTAAAAGTGTCACTTTAAGCTGGCATGTGGGAAAAAAAACCCTCTAGCTATATGCATGGGATTTATGTAGCTATTTACTCTAGTCCATGAAAAACATACTTACCATGGCAGCCCCTGCATCACACGGTACATGTGTACACGATACAGAGCACCTACTTAAAGAAACACACTCACCAACACATACTGTAAACTTTTGCAAGTATTACAAGGGGAAAAACTTGTTTTTTACTGTAAGCAGACTTCTTGCCAATTTTTTCAGAAAGGCAATTTGGACTGATTTGCTGCTTTTGGTTACATTTTTAATGAAGAGGAAAAATACTGTAGGTTGGCTTAATTTGATCTGTGTTGACAATAGTCTTACTTTAGAAAACTATGCCTAAAGGACTCATTATGATTTTTCTTGTCCAAATGCCCCTTTAAGTAAAACTTAGTTGATTTCACATATTACAAATATCACATACCAGGATCCTCAAATAAACCTTTGATGTTATGAATGCTATGACCTACTTTCCCTGCACAATTGTTCAATTTATACTAAAAAATTTTGCCACAACACATAACCCCTATGCCAAGTAAATATCTTTCCTTAGGTCATTAAAATGAGACTATTGTCAAGATAAGCCAACACAATGATCAACCATAATGTAGTTTTAATTACTGGATATTTACAATATATTCTTGGAATAAGAAACGTAATAGGTGCAAAAGACAGCTGAAGTGGCTTTGTCAGTTTTTTCTTTTCTATAATGGTGGCTAAGAGAATGAGGTAACAGTGGCTGCTTGCACTTTTCATATGTAACAAGTATTCAATGATCCCAAAGGGAAATGAAATTTTTAAAAAGGTTATTCCATGTTTTGCTTCCTAGACTCCTACCTAAACCCCTGTTCACACGCAGCCCAAGTGTGGTCAAAGATAAAAATCTGAAGGAAAAGAATCCTTTCAGGAAATAAGCATCTTTAAAATAAGAGGGAAGAATCAATTTTTTTCTTTTCCAAATATGAAAACAATCCCCAAATAGTAAATCATTGTGAGCAAGCAGACTAGATTTAACAGATATTCCAAAAGCCTTCAGAAAAGATCCTAATCAACACCATCATTGAAAAATCTAAGAGGAATGACTTCAAGTTTTGATAGGAATTAAAACAATGCAGCCACTGAGAGATGGCTGATATGAAATAATTTTTTAAAGAATTACTCAAAGCTGGCTATATACTCCTCCAAATGTATTCATACCACGTAAGGATTAAAAAAAAATGAAACAAAAAAAAAAAACCCTTATAACTGGTTACTAACCCTTATAACTGGTTTACAAAAGTTACAGAAAATGTACAGCTACTGAGAACATTCATTTATCATTAAAACCAATTTCATAACAAGAATACTGCAGAATATACTTACTATTAAGCCTTTTAAAACTCCACTGCAGACATCGTCTGCCTCTGAAGTGGCTACTTCCTTGATTTTTAGTACTAAGCTAGAGTTCTGTTTTCCTTATTTGATCCAAACAAATTCTTATTATTGTTAACATTTCCAAACTTAAATTAGTTGCTTTTGAAAGAAGTAAGTTTGTTAAGGAAACTGGAAACTAGATAAAGAAAACATACCTTTGGTTCTAAAAAGCACCCTTTGAAGTAGCGGTACTGAACTGATACTCCTCTAGTGAGGACAATGGTTGCTTTCCATAACATGCTGTGACAAAAAAGAATTAGACAGGCAGCATTAAGATCAAACTAAAGTGCATAAAGACTTCACAATTCATAAAATCCTTCAAGCAAGGTGACCAATTCCATTTATTTATTCCAACACCAAATTTTACTCCAGGTCTACCCTGCACCAGGCACTGGGAACACAGTGATGAAGAAGGCAGAAAGAGTCCTATCTTCAAGCACACCACTTTCTTGTGAGGGTAGACAAATAACCAAACATACACAGTAAAGGCTGTTTGACCTTTCTGACACGCAGGAGGTTTTGGAGGAGAGGCCTCAATGAGGAAAAACTATCTGATAGGAGTCCTACATAATGAGAGGGAACCAGCCATAAAAGAGCCAGGAAGAGTATTCCAAACAGAAAAAGTCAGCACAATGGTGGAAGCCAGAGTAAGAATCTCAGTTAGAGATGTTACAGGGCTAAGAGGCTTTAGGGCTGAGGCAGGCAAGCTATACTCAAGTTCCCAACTGTCCCGTGTTCTGACTGCCCAGCCTCGGGCTATTCATTCCCCTGGGCAAGCAATATCTGTATCTTACTGGTCTCAAGTGTGATGCAAGGACCATCCATATCACCTTGGAGCTTGTTGGAAATCCAAATTTTTAGGCTACACCTAGACCTACTGAATTAGAAACTCTGGCAGGGAGGGTCCAACAATTTGTAATTTAACAAGCCTCCAGGTGACTCTGATGATGAACACCTAAGTTTGAGAGCCACTGTCAAAGACCATTACCCAAACATTTATTCAACATGAATAGTTCAGTGAATAAACAGTAGCTCCAAATGTTCTTCCATGATACCAGATGGCTACTACTGCTCCCCACCTGGCTCAGCCAAGACAGGCTGTAGGACACTCTGACTCAACCCTGGTTCCTAACAAAATATCCACAACCAGCTGTCACCCATGGCCAACAATTATTTTAATCTGATAGTAATAAAATATATATGCCTTGACTCCACCCTAGGAGGCTCTGATTTTATAGGTCTGGGTAGAACCTAGTCATGTGGCGTCTGATCAAACTTCCCAGGGTATCTGAATATATGACTGGTTGAGAATCACTGCTATAAAACAAGAATAGCAAATGCTTGGCACATGTGCCCCACTATTCTTCCCTGGTAAGCCTCAGGAGCCTTTCCAACACAGCACCCCAGGCAGACTCTACCAACTCTGAGGTAAAATTATTTCTCACTCTGCTACCAAAAAAATAACAGATCTCGATTACTATCTCATTCATAAAAGGTCAGCCAGATTATGCGAGCCCCATGTGTACAGCAGAATTAGTGAGAAGCTTTGAAAAATGTGCTGGGGCCCCTCTCTCAAGCCTTATTCCTCATTCCCCAGGGGTAGGATCTAGGTATTTTTTAAAGCCCTCACAAGTAAGTCTAAAGTGCACCCCTGGTTAAGAACCATTGAATGAAAAGAGATCGAAAGAGCAAAGCAATGAGTTTTTTTTACTCCATTTCTCTTAAAGGCTGCAAAATTAAAAATGAACCAGAACTGTTCAGCGACATCAAAAATGAACATAATCTGATGAAATTCAAGAAAAAGGAGGACAGAGGAGCATTGAGGTTTAGTGCACCTGCCTGCTTTTGAACAGCCCCCTCATATCCTGCCCCAAAATACCATAAAATCTATAGGAGCAAATAAAATCACAAGTGACCCACATTTTCTGCATTATTAGGAAATAATACTATACGACCTTCAAATTATCTGTAAGTTGGAAAAAAAGATCCTAATAGAGCTCTTATCACTACAAGCCTATCGGTATGGAGAGGCTTAAGAAATTCTAAAAAAGGAGGTACAGAGGACTTAGATGCAGACCACACTGAGGGGGTGCCTGGGTGGCTCAGTGGATTCAGCCGCAGACTCTTGATCTCAGGGTCGTGAGTCCAAGCTCTGCATCAGGCTCCATGCTAGGCATGAAGTTTACTTAAAAAACAAACAAATGCAGAGCACACTGAAATCCAAACAAACGCTATTCTAAAACACAAGAATGGTGTCCGAGGCAAATGTCTCTTCTATCATCTTGTATCATCTACTTCTTTCCTCCATGTGAAACACTGTTTATCTGTATATATGAATCAATTACATTTCCGTTTTCTTCAGTAAGGCAAATGTGGCTGGTCCCTTGAAGTTACGTAGTTAAGTGTTATCTGTTCACATAACTTTGACCAGGTTGGCTGAAAGGGACTTCAGACAGGTGACAGGGCAGCTCAAGCATCCAGAGCAGAGTTGTGTTTTAGGAACGAATTCGGTAAGTCATGAGGTTTTACTTCAGACTAGAATGGCTGATCTGAAACTGGAGGAAAAAAATAGCCACTACAGGGGGATAAACATCTCATTCTTCTGTGATCCCAATATTCACCAATAAAACTTTACTTGCTTTGGATTCTGTGTCTCCCTCTCTCTGCCCCTCCCCCACCTGCGCTATTTCTCTCCCTCTCTCTCAAAAATAAACAAACATTGGGGCGCCTGGGTGGCTCAGTCGGTTAAGCCTCCGGCTTCAGCTTGGGTCATGATCTCACAGTTTGTGGGTTCGAGCCCCGCATCGCACTCTGCGCTGACAGCTCAGAGCCTGGAGCCTGCCTCAGATTCTGTGTCTCCTTCTCTCTCTGCCCCTCCCCTGCTCACGCTCTGTCTCTCTCTCCTTCAAAAATAAATAAGTATTTAAAAAATAATTTAAAAATAAACATTTTTTAAAAAGCTGAGAATTGGTTGAGAAAATGTATCACACTAATGACAAATAGGGAAGTGTTTTATAGATGTTTTTCTTTTTCTTTTCCTTAGATTACATTATGACTCTGTGTTGTTATTCCCCTTTGCTTTGCCATTGGTGCTCCTCAAACTATTTGCTGCAGAGGACCAATTATTGTTTACTTACCTGTCCTGCAACCAATACTGCTGGTCTATGTATCCAGTACAAGAGAGACGAGTCCACAATGACACACATGAATGTCCCGGCAATGTCAAATTGCTATAAACACTGCTTGTTCTTAATTTCTGGGTTTCTCACATGCACTGACAAGAAAGGTTTTTTTCTCTAGCACTGGCCCACAGGCCACATTTTCAGTAGCACTGCTCTACAGGAAAACAGAATTTGAGCTTAATAATCACATAACCTGCTGTTTCTGTTTCTCTCTAGCGCCACTGCATATTTGTATACTATGTAAGATCTCATCTCGCCTTAACTCCCGCACATACATCTTGACAACCCAAAACACTTCCAAATATCCTCAAGCGAAGAAGTTCCACCTTTATCGACATTCACTGATTCTTTCCCACGTAGATGAGGTAACCTAGGCCTAGGGAAATCGATCTGTCCAAGATCACAGTTGTTTTTTTAATTGTTTTTATGTTTTTAATTTATTTTTGAGAGACAGAGAGAGACAGCATGAGCAGGGGAGGGTCAGAGAGAGAGGGAGACACAAAATCTGAAGCAGGCTCCAGGCTCTGAGCTAGCTGTCAGCACAGAGCCCAACACAGGGCTCAAATCCACAAACCGTGAGATCATGACCTGAACTAATGCCGGATGCTTAACTGACTAAGCACCCCACAAGATTACAGTTAACTGCAGAACTGAAAACAGCACCCAGGTCTTCCTTTCCCCAGTACAATGCACCAATACACCCATGCGAAGTCTAGTGCCGTATCAAATACTGGTTCATTTCAGTACACTAGCTAACAACCTGTTTTACTCTCTGCTAAAGAAAATTAGTTTATAGGCTAAAGCAAAAATTAGATCTTTTATCAAGAATGTGTACTGAGAGGGGCGCCTGGGTGGCTCAGACAATTATGCATCTGACTTCGGCTCAGATCATGATCTTGCAGTTCATGGGTTAGAGCCTCAGATCAGGCTCTGTGCTTACAGCTTGGAGCCTGCTTGGGATTTTCTCTCTCACTCTCTCTGCCCCTCCCGTTTGTGCTCGCTCTCCCTTCCCTCTCAAAAATAAAATAAATATTAAAAGAAAAGAATACACACTGAGAGCCAAAAGATAATACCTAAAAACAGTTTAAAAAAAAAAAGAAATAGCAATATAAGCCTGTTATTTAGAAAAACAGTAGTCACCACCAAAAGAACCAGCCAAAAGCTGAAAATGGTTGAGATGTGGAAATTGAGAAACAGAGAAACTTGTTTATTTACAACCAACCTTGTACAACTACCTCACTCTTTTGCACATGTGAGAATTCTGATAAAAATTCAAACTAAGAGAGGAAAACTATACAAAGGTATCTTATAAACTCCCCAAGTTTATAATGTGAATGTCACAATTACTCTGTAAACTGTATTTTCCTGCTTACCTTTCACCTGTCTCATTTTCGGGAAGAAGAGCCACAGCATTTTGAGGACTCCAGTTTCCCAAAGCATCACAGCTTCCACATATAGCAAAAACTTCTCCTAAAAAAACAGAACAGCCAGTCACAGTGGGATAAGTACAAAAGTTTCAAGTTTTAGTTTAAAGAAGCAAGAAAGGGGCAGTCAGTTGCACTAGCTCATCTGGATGCAGAGTCCCCTCTAGCAAAGATGGAGGAGCCTCAATGGAGACATGCGCCAGGCCCAGGCACGGCACCAACGCCTCCGTGCTTAACTTGACCTACCTCTACAAGAATCAAAGCCAGAGAAAAGGAGGGGTGTACAGGGATGAACTATTCTTCATTTGTTCAACTACTTAATTGAACCAATAAAAAGCACCAAGAAGACAAAGTGATCACGCCACAGTTCCTACCTTCAAGGCAGCTTCCAATTTAAAAAGGCAAACACTAAATGAACGCATGTAAGTATTCTAGAGATACAGTAACCAGTATTTTCCAGGAACTCAAACAGTGGCTATTAACAAGCTAAACATCAATAAAATGATCGATGGGAGAGGAGCAATATAACAACAATATCAAAAATGCTCAAAACAAAGACTCACAGAGTGAAAAATCTAACTTTCCTTATTAAAATAATGACTATTGCTTTACCGCAACACTTCTCAACACACAAAGCAAAATATAGCTACTGCCTACATTTGCTGAATGTTGCATGTTCAGTAAGTCTATAACTTCATATAAGTATGAAAAAATCATTCTCAATTACTATATTAAAATTCATAAAAGAAAAAGATATAAACTGAGCCCAAGGAAACAAAGTTCAAGACAAACTCCTCCACGTTCTGAGTAGCTTTTAGGTACTACTCTAGTAAAACGAGAACTATAGTTGGCTTTAGCCACCTGCAAGAGCACTCTGTAAGCTTGGACTGCTTAAAACTTAACTAAAATCTCAAGTGCGAGAGTCATTCAGTAGTTATCGGGGTTCTAAATACCGGTTTGTCAAGCACAGAGTGGTTATGTATAGAGATTCCATGTCAAAATACTCACCAATCCTTTAGAGTAACCAGATTTTGTTTTGCAATTAACTCAGGTTATCACTACCTTCCCTGATTAAAAAAGAAAAGATAAACACTGCTGCTAAATACAAATATTCATTCCCAAAGTCATATATGTTGCAATGCACACATTCCTCCCTTTTGCAGCTACAGATTCTGCTATATTCACATCTGCCACTATCTTCCCTCTAGTCATTAAGAATGAGACCCTCATCAAGCTGACCCTCCTGTGGCTAATTCTGCAGTTGGTCTGTTTGCCTGGCATGGCCAAGCTCCTCTTTCTAGCTTAAGCTGCCTGTGAACAATTCCCTGCTACAATACAGTTCTGCAGACGTCTGTCCAGAGAAGGCTACACACTGGACTAGAGGTGAGCTCCTGACCCAAGGAAGCCAAGCTATCAGCTGACTAGCCATCTTTAATCTGCAGAATCCTGCCCAGAGATGGAGTTTTACCGAATCTTCTTAGCTAAGAATTTGAACTTAGATAAACTCACGCTCTGTCAACTGCTCTCATGGCTGCTATACCAAAGATGCTGGATATACACAAGTGAACCATTCATTCATTCTTTGAACACATATTTATACCTGCTCTGAGCCGGGGACTGTGTTAAGTGCAGGCATTCAGCATGAACACAAAGTCACCATTTCATAGTGGTTACAATCTATCTATAAACAAAATCACTCAAATAAAATATGAAAGGTACTCTAAAAAGTTCTGAAACTGAATTACACAGGGATCCTAACCTAGCTAAATGTGGGGTTAGAGTAAGGAGAGTTAAAGGGGAGAAGGGAGGCCAAAGATCTAGACAGAGGTAACAATTTGAAAAAGCCCGAAAAGAAGGAAGGAACGTAACAGGTTTGAGGAAGTGCTCAGTATAGCCAGAGTGTATGAAATAAGGGGATATATACCCCAGGCATGATACTGTTTTGATTTGCTAGCTTACACTAAAATTATTTCAAACTGCTTCAGTAATAAACAACAAGAAATACAATTAGCCCAATAAATAAATAAAAAACAAAGTTATCTTAGCCACCTGATCTTATTTTACCAACTTCTTGCACTAGCAAAATTTCCCTCATTTTCATAGTCTTAAAAAACCATAGTCCAACTATCTGTGCAAAATTAAATAAATTCACAGCTTTCTTGGAAAACACAAGACTAAGATATTTACTATTTGGGGAAATCTTTTTTTCCCTGAGTTCACTCTAAGCACATTTCTGACTTCAGGCAAGACCTACAGATATCTGCAATCTAAAAATCAGGCCCTAATAACAAACTCCTATTTAAGACATTCCAGAGGAGAAAAATGCTCATTTAATTTAAAATTTTGTTTAAAAAACAAACTTTACAATACCTGGTAAAAGAGTTCCTCTTATTTCAAAGGTAACCTGAGGAGGTGTCATTCTGATGGGTTTATTTTAGAGTGTTGTGCTAGGAAGAAGAAGAAAAGATGTCATTTACAGTACATAAACATCTTAGCTCTAGACAACTACCACCAAGAAAATTAAAAAATGAACCCCAAAATAAATCTCAATTGTGAGCAAAAGATTTCAGAAAACTTTTAAAGACTGAATTATTTAAGAAGCACCTAGAAATTTTTAGGGCCTAATGTTAAAACCTATTCTTTGTATATGGGCCAGAAAGACTGCAAAACAAGTGTGTCCAAACATTTTTTTTTTAAGGATTCAAGATTTTGTTACAAACTTTCTCTTCTGATAAGCAGCTGTTCTGAACTCAACCTATCTTTCCAAACCAGGCTCATGTTATGAAGAAGAAAAAAAAAGCAAAACAAAAACAAAAATAAACTGACCTTAGAAAAAAACTTGGCTCAAGAGAGGATTTCTACTTCAATAAAGTATCAACTTCAATAACAAGGAAATAACTGAAGAACTTAAGTACCATTCATTGAAACAAACTAGTTATATTCTGCAACAAGAGGGAGATTCTGCTTCTAAGTTATATAACTAATAACTTAAAAAGAAACACCACGCCTGGGTGGCTACCTTCCGCTCAGGTCATGATCTTGCAGTTCACAAGTTCGAGCCCCGATTTGGGCTCTGGGCTGACAGCTCAGAGCCTGGAGCCTACTTCAGATTCTGTGTCTCCCTCTCTCTCTGCCCTTCTCCGGCCCATGCTCTATCCCTCTTTCTCTCTAAAATAAATAGACGTTAAGAATTAAACAAAACAAAACACAAAACTCTCCCCCATAAATCATTCTCTTCAGATTTTCTCTGTATTAACCATAGGAATGTCATTACTCTAGCTCTATAGACTGGAATTCAGAGTCTGGACTCTGCAATCATTACCAAACCCTGTTGATTCTAACTGATCTTACATCCATGCTTATCTGTCTACAGTCTGAACTTCATTCAAAATCCTAAGTATCCTAACCTGTGTTTTGGCTTCTAAATGTCTTCCCAATAATATATTTTATGTCAGAATATTCTTCCTCATGTCCCTGTCTTGAAATTACTGTGATTACTTACAAAAATCTAAATCCCTAAGCCTCTGATGTCCTATCCACATTTTCTCTTTAGCTGATTTTTCATTACTTCGTTATTTTTCCCCAGCCAAACCAATGTTTACCATCCCCTAATTTAAGTACCTGAGGGAAGATAGATTTTAAGAATATATATAATGTCAATTCTAAAGTAGGTTATATAATTTATAGAGAAAGAACTCATACTCTACACAGACAGATCATATTCTACATAACTTCTCCAACTCCCTCTGAATTTCACCAACATTCCTTAAAGACTTCCAATGTCTCTACTCCACATCATTTCATTAATATACCAGCATAAATGTTAGTTGTATTTATACATTACTTAAAAATCTTCTTTTAATCATAAATCATAATTTTCACAGCGACTCATTCATCTGTTTTCCCCTTTCTCCCCCCATGAATACATGCACATGGGCATTTAATAAACACTGGTACATCTGGTAACTACACTTCAAAGTCAAGGTGGATCTACAGCTGCAGTTCTCACTGGGGGCAAACTGCTGCATCTAGTGGGCAGAGGCCAATAGTGCTGCTAAACACCATGCAATGCACAGAAGAGCTTGCCACAAGTCATTATCCAGCTCCAAATATTAATATAGCCAAGGCTGAGAAACCTGACCCAATGGGGACTGCTATGAAGGTCAAGAACCCAGGCTCAATGTTAGCTACGTATTATTTATCATCTACTTTCTTTAATTATAAGATGCAAATGTTGAATATATAAAGCAAGACCACCAGTATATGTGGTTTCGTATCACCTAAATACAGAATTCCCTATTTGATAACTCTATTTCAGTTAGAAAACCCAAGACTGCACTAGAGGAAAATCTGTCCTTGATCAAAATAATTTCTAAGATGCCTTAATTCACTTTCTGTGTCTAAGAACAAACAAGATCTATTTAAAGCATATACATTCAGTTCTAGCAAAGAACTAAATCTAAATCTAAAAATAGCTATAAACTGTTACCCCTCATCAACCAATCATTATCCGAGTATCTTATTAGCTCTCCTTTAAAATGACATATGAATCTGACTGTAACTCTAAGAATAACCCTTTCCTAATAATTAAAGAGTTGACTGAGACACTGCAATCTTACATTTAATTATTCATGTCATATAAAGAAACCTCAAGGCTAGCAAAAGAGCTTGGCTTTACGTAACTGAATTAATTTTGAGACACAGCAAAAAAACTCGATCATCCAGCAAAACTGCTGAATAACCAACCTCAATCTCTACCTACAACTTCTACTTTCACCCAGTGATTATGGTCACAATTTTCAACTAAGACTACATAATCTTGTCTACATCATTTCATAAGTGGTATTTCACCATTTTTGATCAATTTTAAGTATCTATTTTAGCCAATTTTAGGGAAATCAAATATAATTATTACTATACATTTGAATCTACTAGTACCAAATTAACTCTAAATTTCTACTGCATTAAATAAGAAACTTACCCAATAAATTTAATACAAGAATTCAACTGATTATTAAAACTGACTTTCATTCTTAAGGCTGCTTGTAAGAGTGGCCATAGTAACGTGGCTGTAAAAAGCTGCAGTAAATGTACTATACAAAACTATATACACAAACACAAAAATACCGCTCCAGAAAACCTCCCTGGACATCAACAAAGCATCATTTTCCGCTTGGATTGCCAAAAGTCCTATAGTCTGGTTTAATTTCCACCCTCTCTCCCCCCACAGCTTAACGCCATACCAAATGAAAGCCTGGGGAGCTGCTCCTACTTGATCACGACAGAGGCCAAAATTCTGGTGCAGGACTGGCACGCACAATTTGAGCACCCACTTATCACCAAAACAGTGACAAAGTAAAATACTGTCCTGTCACGCAACACAAAATTTACACACCCACCAACACTTCCTCTTTTTCCAAACAGGTCAAAACAAAACAAAACCAAAAAAACACAACCAAACCAAAACACCAACTTGGAGGGGGGAGGTCTTCCAGATACGCACAAAACAAGATGAAAAATGCTAGTCCTTTTATGTACGTGAGCTGACTGTCAATGTTATTTAACCAACTCAATTTGTTTTATATATAACCTCCGTTTTGTGCTTTTTGAAGATAAATCTCAAACAGTATTCTCCTCTGAGATTTTTGAGTAGCATTTAACACTGTTTTAACACTTTTTTTTTTAAAGACTCAAGCAATTAATGAAGTATGACTTGCAATTTACATTCAAGAAATATTTCAGAGTTTACACTACCTGCCAAAATAAATTCTACTCTATTCTTTTTGTCAAATAAAACTATCCCAACACATGACCTTACTGGTTTACCAGCTTGGGGAAGAAAAGGGATATTTAAACAAACCAAAGGTACAGGGACATTTAGTTTAGAGCTAAATTGAGGTCAGAGATATTTTTAGCTAAAGAACATCTCTGGCCAAAAAGAACATCTCCGTCTTCCTTCAAATTAAAATAAATAAATAAACAAATAAATAAAAGCATTGCCAAGTCTTGCTCTTTCCTATAAGGAATGCCTAGGTTTTTCAGAGTTAATTTCCGTTCAACCTGTTGTAGGATCATTACAACCCTGCTATTCTGACCTCAGTACAGTTGGGCCAATATTTTAATCAAACATATGCAGGCATGAATGGATTTTTATAAAGGAAAGCATTTCTGGAGATTTCACTAATGTTAATTTCTTTGTTCAACTTAGTAAACAATGCAGTAAAACTTTTCCAAACGTTTTCCAATTCACTTGGTCTTACTATTATTTCACATATAACTCACATACTTTTCCTGCTGAAGTCACATGCGAAGAGTTGATTCATCAACCTACTTTTTTAAGTATCAAATTTTACCCACTCTGTCACTGTGAGATTTCTTTTGTGGCCATTATTCTTCTGAACACAACTCTCCTAACTCCTACTTTGTCTACAATACTGGGTCTCCCTAGGTCTTAAACCCAGAACAACCGAGGCCACGTACAGTTTTAACCTGTTTGCTTCACCCTGCGTTATTAGTATCCAGAACATCAGGAGTTGACAGAAGGATTCATAGCTTGTATCTATTTCTTAGCTAAGTCACAACTGTCAGAAATGTAGCAAGATGGAGAGACATGAAGGGGCAGAGGAGGGGGGAGCTGCAGGGGACAAACAGGGAGCGCCACAGGACAGATTGAAGACAACATCCTCAGGTCCAAACATCCTGGTTGGTTGGACCCTTTTCTACGTTGGCGCCCCATCAGACTCCACAGCTGCCTCAAAATGAAAGAACTCTCTACAATTCAAGACTGAATTCGTGCATGATTCCCTTTATAACCGGTCAGTGGGCTAAGAGGGGGGCTGATGAAGCGCCTGATGAGGACTTTCTCGCAGAAGTCATCAAAGCGAGCTGAAGGCTCTGGGAAAAGTACAGCTTTGGCGAGAAGGCGCAGCTCTCTCCCAAAATTATATGGACAGCAAAGATGTCTATTCCCGAACCTCTTCCCAGGATAGGAACGCACTTTGGGCTTTTTTTGGAATATAACTGAATTATACAAGCATGCCTTCGACTATGCGGTTGGGCAATTTCAGAAAATAAGCAGTTGCCAAAACACTATGAATTACTTCTAGACGGACTGAGTGGCGGTGGGCGAAGGGGCAGGATGCGGGTTAGGAGTACACAAACGACTTCACGCCAATATGTGTTTCTTCGTTCCTTAAGTCGTGTCCTCGGGGTGGTCTTAGGCTCCGTGCATTCTGGTACATGGAAAAGACTACTTTACACATTTTTCAGAGGGGAACTAAGCGCCAGGCGGCCCAGCGGAATCGCGGCAGCAAACAATAAAAGTCGAATAAACAGAGACTGCCCAATGACGTGCGGGCGCGAAGGTCCAGGCCGCTGTTCCCCCCC
>NC_043711.1:75606273-75741817 GCF_006229205.1 Suricata suricatta | reverse complement strand
GGGCGGGGCGTGACGTCACGCCGGCGCCATCCTGGCCAATCGGCGGCCGCGCGGGGAGGGGGGCGGGCTCGCGCGTTCCTGGAAAGGGAATCGGCGGCCGGGGGCGGCTGGGCATCCCCGGAGTCCCCGCTGTGAGCGTTTTCCGCAGACCTCGAGCCGCAGCGGGATGCCGCGCCTACACTTGGTCTTGGGACCTAGACGCGTTCCTTGGCGGATTCACGAAGCCGCCTAGGGACGACCAAATGTGGAGGCCGGAACTGCAGTTCTGAATTGCAATTTTTTTTGCCATTCAAAAGTGATGGAAATGAGCAGGTGTAATGTTTTCTGGAAACTTTCTTTCTTTACAAAACAGCTAGCACATTTGGGCCAGATCTTCAAAGTTGAAAACGAGAATTCGGTGACTTAAGGTGTTTGAGCGTTTATAGTATAATACCAGCAGCGTCACCTGGCAGCTGTCAAATTCGCTTTCTCGGGACCTTTTCAGCCCAGCCCAATCTAATTTGCGTTTAATGAGATCCCCAGGTTATTTGTATGCAAATTAAAGATTAAAGGAACTTTTCCTAAAGCAAGAAAGTCCCACTCTGCAAACGTTGTACTTTATTTTCTGAAAAAAAATCGATCCTACAAGAAAAAAAAAAAAAAGGTCAAGTTTTTTCTCTCCTTTGATGGTCCCAGAAATATTAATCAGCATTTGCCACTTAAAATTGTTACTTGTCCACCGTCAAAATTAGCCTCTGGTTAACCTCTGATACTACATCATGTTAGCAGATTTGTTTTAAATCAAGTGAGCTGTTGACAATTAGAGAACTACCTTTTTAGTGAATGTTGAAGGACTCTTGGGGTAAGACATAGCTCCAAGTTGCAAGTTGGTTGAAAAAAAAAGTGTATTGGATAAACGCTAACTTTAGAAAGTTTCTAGTTTTATAAATCAAATTGCTAACGACCACATTTGATATTTGAGCTTGGACGAGATCCCAGGGCTTTAATGACAATGTCACCCATTCAGTTAATAAATAATTATTAAGTGCCTGCTTTGTGTTAGGCACAGGATGCAATGGTTTTTTGATAGCACTCATTTTAATCCCAAATTGCTTAAAGACTTAAAATTTCCTCCCAATTATGTACCATTATCTGCTAAAGTCTGCTATTGTACATTTCTTAATAGCTTGGAGTTTATTTCATTTCTATTTTAGTCATACTTCGGTGATGGATTTCTTCCCTCCAAGTTTGCTTCCTTTAAATGTCTGTAATAGATCTTTGATTTCCTGTAATCACTACTTCATCAAGTTACTATTGGCTAATGTTCATGGTTCAAGTTGATGGATCCAGTTCATGTTCCTTCCTTAAATCCTGAAATTATAGAAGATTTATATGTATTTGAAAAATGCCATTAGTGGGCTGGAAGTTGAGGAACTTCTACAAGATCTAAAACAAGCCAATAGCGTTAGATGGTTGGAAGAATGAGGACAGAAAAACCTGGATCCACACATGGGAAGAAGATACTCCTGGAGATGCCATATTATGAAACCTTGCTTAAAAACTCTTTAATAATGCAACATATTTTAGATTACATCACATATACCCCATTCTGATTGAGATATTCAACTAGAATATAAATAATACGTTCTTTCCTCCTGCTACTTCTGTGGAATGTTATTATTTTTTAAAAACATACTTAATGATATTGATTTACTCATTACTTCCTGAAGAGCTCCATATATATTGAATATTACAAAACATTAACATCTTATTTGATTATATAATGAAATATGGTACCTCATTCATCTAAAATCAACACCGCATGATCTCACTTTAAACCTTAATTTTTTTAAGATAGTGATTCACAGCAAGACCCCAACACCTGACCTTCACTGCCCACTTGCCTGTACTCGCACACCTTACATAGTCTTGCATTTTTCCTTAAGCTCTTCTTTCAAGCTTACCTCTTATCTCAGGCCAATGAAACCACCCCTCAGGTGGTAGATAGCAACTGCCTTAAAAAGACCTCCCACCTGCCCAGACCACCTACACCCTTTGAGCTAAACCCCAACTCCAACCTGTACAGACGGACCATGGAGCGACCTCTGGAATGATCTATCATTACCTTTAACTCATTAAAGGTAAATCTCCTCCCAAGGAGGAGCCTTTGCCTCATTTACATAACATACAATTTATGTATAGGATGTTTCCTTAATGCATATGCCCACCTGTACATATGGTGACGAGGTCTTCCCTATGGAAATATTCATCACAACCCTACACAAAGGTATCCATTCATCCTCTCTTGGGAGTCACAGCTTTGCAAGCTATTCCACGTGATCTCCTTATTTACTGCAAGTAAAGTTTTTTTTTCTTTGTGTGTCAACTCAACCAGTGTAGTTTCTGTAACTCACCAAGGAGCCAATTCACATTTGTTTGGTTAAGGTAACGGTATTGATGGAAAAGCTCTAGATTTAGGGGCCAGACTCCACCTTGAAACCTACCCCGCAATATCTCTGACATTTTGAGTATAAATCATTGAATATAAATAACCATTTTTTCGTTAGTGATTGGGGACATCTTCAATTCGATTTTGATTAAAGTAACTTTAGTTACTCTGTACAATAGCAGACCTTATAAATAAGCCATTTGTGGGCCCCATTTGGGGTCACTTACCAACCCCATATATGTGTTAGCTCAGATTTTTATAGTGGAGTAGAATACCATTTGTAAATGTACATTGGTAAAACTGTGTATCATCAAACAGTCTCTAAAGAAATAATACTACATGTAACGTAATTTAACATAATTACAACTCTGGAAGGCATCTCTCTTATGGACTTAGGAGACAAGACCTCGTAACACTAAAAAGCACAAGTTATTTAGAAAATGCCAAACTGAACCATTTTATTTTTAGCCTCTTCCATTTACTATTATTTTTTGTCTGTCCAAATGCCTCTGGGTCTTGTGCATTCTGCATCAAAATGGGTTCCCCAAGGGAATTCCCTTTACTGTTCAAATTGTTCAACAGTTGACCGGCTATCATTTTATCGTTTTAGTGAAAATATTGATGACTGTCCACAAAATGAGCTGTTGTTTTCAGGGCATATCCTTACTTTGAACAAAAGGACTCCAACAACACTGCTACTGCACAGCAGCCTCAAAATCCCAGCTGCTCAGTCCAGGCTGGCAGCACGCCAGAGAACTGGGATGGAAGTCAGGAAGGCAGCGGTTCTTGGCAATAGTGGTGCATTTATTATGTGAATGATTTAGATGGGGGAGATTAGAGGCAATGATTCTGCTCTTTGTCTTACTCTTGACTTGTTGGCATACACCATCCCATTGTTATTTTTCCTGTAAAATGAAAACAAGAGTGAGAACTACTTCTTGATTGCTTTTATCTGTTATAGCACTATTTTGCCCTCCTATAATCAGGCTCTCAAGGGCCAGGACTATGTGTTATTGACCTTCGTATCCTACAACAGTGCTTGGCATACAGCAGGTATCAACATGCTTCTAGAAATCACTGAAAATTTCAGGAAAAAGTATTAAGGTCAGGATTTATTGATGAGCAGGGTTGTGTATACCCACCCGAGAAGCAGGGATGCAGTTCCAATGGGTTCCATTGTATGGCCTCCCCTTGCACTCACATCACCCACTCACTTGGCTTACAGGATTACTGCTCTGGTTGTCAACACTAACATTTAGTTAGATGACATTCTGACCCGCAGCCATGAACATGTGGCTCACACTGTGGTTTTTTAAAATTTTGAATGCACACCCCAGCCCAACACAGACTCCACCACTTCCTATTACTCATCCATTGTCCTGATTCTACACTTCTCCTGTCCTTCCTGGCCCAGATAGACTAAGGCATATCAGAGAGGGTAAGAATCATCCAAACCACTTGGGATGCATCAACTTCACCATGCAATCAATTAATATGACTGTACATAAAAAATGCTAAGCCATCAAAGATTAAAGTAATCAAAATCTTTTCCTAAAGGAAAGGAAGAGAACTCCGAAGACCTACAAAAGTGATGGCAGTTAGAATGTTGAGGCCATCTATTTTCTCCAGATCTAACACACTGCTAGGCTTTTTTTGTTGTTTAATCTGAATAAGCAGCCTTCCATTATTTAATACAAACATCATATTTATGATTCATGGTTAGAGGACTAAATTATAGTGTGTCAACCAAAGCCCATCAGAAATTGAAATTGTTTTCCAAATTATTGTATTACCCAGCCAACTACAGAAATTGAGCATTGATAAATTCAACTATTTGGCTGTATGGATGTTCATTTTGCTGAGTTTGGGGAGAGAAGTTCCAGGTAGAGAGTTTATTACAGAAAAGTTCTATAGACAAGTGGCTTCAGAGTCTGAAAAAAACTTGTCATTAAAATCAGTAATTATTTCCTCAGGCATCAGATCACAGTCCAGAGAAGCCACTGTCAACTCACCAATTCACGATTCAAATCAGAATTATGGCCAAAACAGGCACCCAGTGTGTAACGTAAATAGCCCAAAATTGTTCTGTAGATAAAAACTCACCTTGGAAATTTTAAGGAATTCAGAGACCTAAGAATCCTGTAATAGCCAAAAATCTCTTTTTCATCTTCACAATAGTGCTGATTTCACTGTGTGCCAAACTCAGCCAAACCAAGATTCCCTCCAAGAAGATATCTATTCACCTCTTTTAAAATATTGCTGGCATATGTTGTCTGTGTTCAATAGGCCAAGTTCTTGTTATAAATTTTATTATTATGGACCTAGAAGTCTTCTCCTTTGCCTGCTTCAAGTAATTCTACACTTTTATGGCCTCAATGCAAGATGATAAGAGGAGAAGAAAGATAAGGACGAGGAGGAGGAGGACAAGGAGAGGAAGAATAGTTCTTAGGAGAAGGAGAAAGGGAGGAGGTAGGAGATTTATTCTCCATAGTCTGCTTTTCTGAATGAGACTCCACCACCTCCCCCAATTTATCACTCCTCTTTTTAATGTCCCAATGGCTCCCCACAGTTAGACAATTATTCTTCAGCTCACTCCTACTTACCTCTCAAGTTTTATTTTCTGACCTTAGCCACTTCTTTCCTTCCCATCCATACTAAAGGATTCAGGGCCTCCTCAATCTAGAACTTTGTCATTTAAAGTGTGATTCTTCAGCCAGGAGCATTGACATTCTCTGGGAGCTTGTTAGGAATGTTTTCGGGCCTCACCGCAGACCTACTGATTCAAAACCTGCATTTTAACAAGAACTCCAGGGATTCATGTGTACACAAAATTTGAGAACATCTCTTAGAAGACCCTCCTTCTCTGGCCAGCCACCCATCCACTTGAACCAATGTCAAATTAGCTCCAAGAGGCAATCGAATGAGATCTGCTAGTCAACTTCGAAGCATTTCTTTCCAAAGGTCCATCTCCCTCCTTAGTTCTTCCTTTGTGGGTGTGACAGAAATTTATGTGGGAAAAATTTACATAAGCGAATGTTCCTCACACCTGGATTGAACTCTAGGGAAGGTACTGGTTTCTGGTTTTCAATCTCCTCCTCTGCCTGAGAAAATAAGATTGCTCTCTAAAGCCCAGATAGCCCCATCTTGTAATTAGACTCAGCCACCTAAAGGATCATCTAATGTTTAGTAGAGCTTAAAGGGATTTCAGAATCACAAATCTTTAATCTCTCAGGACTACTAAAAATTTGGCACAGGGCTGAGCACTAAATTACTCTCCATCCTGTTTCCAGTACAAATTAGCTCCCCATCCTGTTTCTAGTACAAGAGAAGCTACCTTGAGCCAAAATGGCATCTTACTATGCCCCCCTACTGCCACCACCGGCCTACACTGTGTGTAGTGCTTTGGTCCTTGAGGTTTGAGGTCAAGCATGCGTTCCAGACCCCAGGATGGTCCTCTTTGACTCTAGGTCCAAAGACCTCTCCTAGCAGCCCATGGAACAATCCATTCGTCTCATCTCTTGTTCTGTGGCCTTGAACCTCCTCAGATTCCAAGAATCCTTAGTAAGGAGGAAATCACAGAAATTACTTGTTTTTGTGATAAGAGTTTGTAATAGTCATTGTTGGAAGGATGTGAGGAAATCAGTGTGCTCTGGCGTATTAATCCTTATCAAATTCATTGATAATACTTTTTGGGAAAATATTTGGATCATAGCTATGAAAAATTTAAGTGGGCATAGCTTTCAGTGCAGAAATCGTACTTCTAGAAATACATGTTTACAGAAATAATAATACAGGCATATAAAGATATAACAAGAATATTCATGTAGCATAGTTTGAAATTGCCAAAAAGAAAAAACACTCTTTTCTGAAAACAAACAAACAAACAAACCAGAAACAAAAGTAAAAAGCAAAGCAATGTAGGGTTACTTGGATGGCTCAGTTGGTTAAGCATCTAGCTCTTTATTTCATCACAGATCATGATCTCATGGTTTGTGGGACTGAACCCTGTGTGGGGCTCTGTGCTGACAACATGGAGACTGCTTAGGATTCTCTCCCTCTCTCTCCCCTTGCCCCACTCAGGTGCACCCTCTCTCTCTCTCTCTCAAAATAAATAAACATTAAAAAAAGTAAATCAGGGGTGTCTGGGTGGCTGTCTGTTGAGCATCCAACTTCAGCTCAGGTCATGATCTTGTGGTTCATGGGTTGAAGCCTCACATCAGACTCTGTGCTGACAGCTCAGAGCCTGGAGCCTGCTTCAGATTCTGTGTCCCCCACGCTCTCTACCCCTCTCCCATTCACACTCTGTCTGTCATTCTCTTAAAAGTAAATATTTTAAAAATTTCCAAAAAATAAGTACATCAATGTAAATACCCTTCAATTGGAAGTATGGCAATGGATATACAGGTGATATATAAGTGAAAGAATGTGATTACTCCCTATGAACTGACTGGGGAAAATGTTCACAGTCTATTTTTGAGTAAAAGAAAGCAAACAGTAGGTGCATAGTATGATCCCACTATTTAAAAAGTACATGTTGATATAGATAGATGATAGATCAATAGATAGATAGATAGATAGATAGATAGATAGATAGATAGATAGACTGGTCTACAGAGATTGATGTTGCTATAGCATTTTTTTAAAAATATAATTTATTTGTCAAGTTAGCTAACATACAGTATGTACAGTGTACTCTTGGCTTCAGAGGTAGATTCCTGTGATTTGTTGCTTACATACAACACCCAGTGCTCATCCCAACAAGTGCCCTCCTCCATGCCCATCACCCATTGTCCCGTCTCCCTCACCCACCATCAACTGTCAGTTTCTTCTCTGTATTTAAAAGTCTCTTGTGGTTTGCCTCCCTCTCTAAAACTATTTTTTTCGTCTTCCTTTCCCCCATGGTCTTCTGTTAAGTTTCTTAAATTCCACATGAGTAAAAACATATGATATCTATCTTTCTCTGACTGATTTTTTTCACTTAGCATAATACCTCCATTTTCATCTAAGTTGTTGTAAGTGGCAGAATTTCATTCTTTCTCGTTGCCAAGTAGTATTCCACTGCATATATAAACCATGTCTTCTTTATCCATTCATCAGTTGATAGACATCTGGGCTCTTTTCATAATTTGGCTATTGTTGATAGCACTGCTATAAATATTGGGGTGCACGTGCCCCTTTGAATCAGCACTCCTGTATCCTTTGGATAAATTCCTACTAGTGGCTATAACACTTTTTAAAAGGCTGAAGAAATGCACAAAAAGGTAGTGAGGCTATGTGATATTGTCACTTGCTTTTTGCATTTTTCTCAGTTTTTCAAATGTTAGATGTGAATATATATTCGTTTTTTGATCGTGCGTGGGAACAACAGGAAAGATTTTTCATATGCAAGCACACTACACTACCAGCCCATTTTCCAAATACTGAGTTATGGTAACAAAGGAAACAAAAGCAAGACAAGAGAAGGTAAAATTTGGGGAACAAAAGAAAAGCATCACTTCATGTTTCCACTAAAAATCATCAGTCAAGTCAGAAAACTGCCACCTACCGAAAATAGCGTGCCCTTGGCATTCCAACCTCTGCTCCCCCTCCTCTGTCCATGGTAAGCATGACGCACACACAGCCTGCTACCCCGCCCCCTCTCTCAGAGGAGACACCTTACTGTCCGGTGCAACGTAGCGTACTGCATTTACCAATGAGCAAGCTTGGAAGAAACACATTTGCTCTCCCTAACTGTGAATTTATCTGACTCTGTCCTCTCCCCATTTCTCTTGCAACATTCTTGGGGGGTGTAATTTACAACCACCACGTGTCCCCATGGGTGTCCCAGACCTGGGCCTCAGCTGCATCTCCTTCCTTAGGATTCCCACTCCACAGAGAACATCAGAGCACACTCTGGTGACAATGACATTATTATTCCTGCTCTAATTTATTTTAAAAAGTAATTTGCATACATTGGTATGCAACCGAAGCTCCCATGATGAGCCAAACAGAATTGCACTCAACAATTGTTCCAATGCTTCATTACTGAAAAAGTATTTCCTATGCTCAGTCTGCCCTTCCTAAGTCATATTAAGCCAGAACCAGAATTCTGCACCAATGTTATTAGCAGTTAGTATTTTAAGTTTTCTTCTTTTTTGCTTATTGGTACTTTCTAATGTTCAGCAATGAATATTTATTGCATTTGAAATAGAGAAGAACTGCACACAAGGCACTGTGCTAAGAATTGTACACGCATTATTTTATTAAATCCTCCCCACCATCTCTGAGATACTCTTAAACCACTTTGCAGCAAAGGAAACAAAGGGCATTGATATTAAATAACATGCCTAGTTCAGCTTCACTACATAGCTTTATCTAAATTCCTCACTCTCTGAGGCTCTCAATTTTATGGCCTATAAACCTAAGATAGCATCGACTTCATCAAGTATAAGGATTAAAAAAGGAAGTCAGCTGTGAAGGAGTTCTTCTGTGAAACACCCCATGTAGTATAAAGAAAACATCTTTGAGGAGCCTGGGTGGCTCAGTCAGTTAAGTGTCTGACTTCAGCTCAGGTCATAATCTCATGGTTTGTGGGTTCGAACCCCATAGTTTAATAGTTTAATAACTATTAAAATAAACTCCTAAGCAATAGTGTGCAGGAGATAACGCACAAGTGGGTTGTACACACCTCTTCCCAACTTGAAGTTTACCATCTTTAGGTTGGTGACTGGAAATGAAGCCAGAATGGTAGTCAGAAACCAGCGTTACTGCAAACCAGAGACTTCCCTCTGGAGACTTGGTTGTTGGATACGTACCAAGACACCACAGCCCCTAGATTGAATGAAAGATAATGGATTTACTGGTTTGGCTCAAATTCAGGTTTTATTTATTTATTTAGGGAGAATGATTCATCACTTGGCTCTGCATATCATGAAGTCTATTTTCCCAGAGCAATGTGGAGTAATTTCAGGAACGGCAAAAAAGCCCCAGAAAAAGATTTTTCCCATTTCATCAGCTTCAATCTGTTTAGAGAAACAATACACCACATATGGTATCTATGGGTGTTGATGTGGGCTTTTTTTTTATTTTATTATTCTTTAGACTCTCTATCCTGCTTGTTGGTGCCAGAAAGGGCTCAGATTAGTAATTTTATGAATAACCCATTTTGTTTGGCATATTTGTGCCTTGGAACAGCTAGTTCACTAATCAGACTGTGTTTCTTCTCCTGTGGAACCATATCTTGCAAGAATGTCCGGCATGGAGAAATTAAGGTATTTTATCAAAATGAGGCAGTATTGGTCAACAATATTTTAGTGATTGGTATTCAACACTGGAAAGCTTCCCTTTCTTCCGTGATAAAATATTGAGAGTTTCTTGTTATGGCTGAAGAAATGAGAAATTTGGGAGTTCATTGTCCCCTTCTAAAAGCCAAGTTGCAAGTTGGTGAAGATTGAGAGTAAGAGGCCTGCTTCCCTATATATCTTAAGCCACTGGCCACACTCACTGGTCTTTCTCCAGTGGCTCCTAGACTGGCTGCCTTCCTATATGAGACAAGTAGGTCAGACTGCTCCACTCATAGTTACTCAGGCTGGGAAGCAAAGCTGGCCTCTGATTGGACCAGAGTTAGACACGTGAGCAGATTCCCTTAGCAACTTCCGCTAGGATACTGTAGTAGTTTCCTAGCACTCCTGGAACAAAGTACTGCACTCTTAGTGACTTATTCTGTCACAGTTATGAAAGCCAGAAGAGCAAAATCCGGTGCCAGCAGAACTATGCTGTCTCTGAAGGCACTAGGAGAATCTGCTCCATGTTTTCCTCTTAGCTTCTGGTGTTGCCAGCAATCCTCAACGTTCCCTGACTTGTAGGTGGACCACTCCAGTCTCTGCTTCCATCCTCACACGCATGCTCCCTCTGTGTCTGTCTTCATGTCTTCTTCCCTCTGTGTGTGTCTGTCTCTGTGTTTTTTCCCTCTTTTTTCCAAGGACACCAGTCATTGGATTCATGCCAACCTTAATGACCTCATCCTAACTTGATTATATCTGCAAAGACCGCATTTCCAAAAAAGGTCACATTCACAGATGTGGGGTTTGGACTTGAACTTACCTTATTGTGGGACACAGTTCATCCCATAATAGACACTGAGAAGGAAGTCCTCAGCAAGTGCTATATATTTAAGCCAGAAGGCTGTAAATAATCAGGCCAAGTCCAAGATAAGTCAACAGGGGAAGGCAGTAGGAAGAAGGAGAAACAGGCAGGAGAGATGCATGGAAGGAAGCAGAAAGAACAACCTCTGAAAGATGGACAGTGTGATCTCCACTGCACCCTTACCATTAAACCATTAATTTCCTTCCTCCTTTATTTTCGTTCACTTCGAAGACTGTGTTTTTATATATTGTAAAACCATTAGAACTCTGATCAAAAGAATGATTTCCCCAAAGTCAGTGTGGACAAGTAGTGTTTCCTTGGAGGCATGTTCACTAGCCAGAAGAGAAATGAGAAATCCAAAGGAAATATCATTAATTCTCCATAAAGCCAAATTTATCCCATAAAAAATATCCTGTAATAAATACTATTTATTCTACTTTTTAAAGGTTAAAATAGCCATTAGACTTGAAATGATAGTAGTTTGGTTTTCTTATAATGCTCTTTTTTTTTTTCTATACCAGTGGTATATCGCTACTACCACTTAATACTGTGGAAACTGAGGCATAGAGAGGTTGAGGTCACATGGCTAGTAAAAGGCACATGTTTCATAAAGCTCTATTTGACAATATTAAAAGCTGGCAATCCTATGTCTAGATTCAGAGTTTTTTTAATTGATATTGTTGAATTAAAATTTCTGAAAGTCTGATAACCACTGACCTGTGCTAAAACCCATGAATTCCATACATATAACACCCACAAGCTTTGTTGAGTAGGGAATTCAATTTCTTTCTCCAGTGAATTCCACATCAGTTCTTTTTCCCTGTGATGTCTCTTATGAAATAAATTTTCATTAGGCTGAGAGTTTCATCAGGCCTCCCTTGCAGGGACTCCAGAGCTAACAAGGATTCTTCATTGCTTCATTTCCTTTCCTGTTGTTTAAAAAAATTCTTTAGGGGTGCCTGGCTGGCTTAGTTGGTTAAGCGTCTGACTTCGGCTCAGGTCA
Source organism: Suricata suricatta (assembly GCF_006229205.1). Taxonomy (NCBI): domain Eukaryota; kingdom Metazoa; phylum Chordata; class Mammalia; order Carnivora; family Herpestidae; genus Suricata; species Suricata suricatta. The sequence continues at coordinate 75,730,262 of NC_043711.1, read as the reverse complement.
TGATCTCACAGTTCATGGGATCCGAAGCAGGTTCCAGGCTTTGAGCTGTCAGCACAGAGCCTGATGCGGATCTTGAGCTCAAGAACCATGAGATCATGACCTGAGCAAAAGTTGGACACTTAACCAACTGAGCCACCCAGGCACCCCTCTCTCCTGTTGTTTGAGTTTGCATTTCTCCAAAAGCAAATTCTGGGACCAAGATTTGTATGCAAGTAGCTTGCTTGCATAGTGGTCTCAGAAAGTATTATGAAGGAGTGAGAAAGGGGACAAGGAAAGGAGAAAAGTCAGTAAGGAATGTGCAAGTTTGTAGTATGATGGTCAATGTTTAACAATTGCCCTTTAGAAGGAAAAAAAATCTAATTTGCAGCACTTGCCAATTTCCATGGTATCAATACTCCCACTGTGGCCATTTTTCACCTACCAACTTAACCTCATTGAACGTTGAGCTGGGATGAAACGTACAATTGCACACCATTACATGGCATTTCTGCCATACAAATACAATAGGTGTAAACAACCTCAAAAGGGTTTAGGGAGTGAGTTTGAGTATGTATTTACATTTTTTAATGTAATTTATTATAATCATGGTTCTAAGCTTGCAAAATTTCTGAAAACTTAACAATTGGTTCTTGAGGGCCAGTATAACATGGCTCCAGCCCATTACATGAGAGGGAGAGACCGCTGTGGGCAACCAGGACTCAATCCTCCTAGGATGCACAGAGGCTGGGTAGAACACCACACTGAGGGGTGAGGAGGCTGAGGCATTTATCCATCAAGTCCATCTCTCATTCTATGGGGGCTGCTTTTGGGGGCATGAGTTTTGCACAGCTGTTGGCTTGCCACACTTGAGGCAGTGGCCAGAGAACATCTCTGGACAAAGAGAAGGTGCTGGAAGCCATGAACATTGGAGAATGGTGTGCAGGTGATCTCTGGGGCAAGGCTGAGGGCCGTGACTGGGGCATCAACAGAAACTACTTCACTGGGAACTGGGAGTTTTGAACACAGAGACCAGAGTTGGGGAGTACTTGTGCTGAATCTTTTTTGTTAATTAAAAAGAATTGAATTATTGAAGTGTAGTTGACATACGTTACATTAGTTTCAGGCATGCAACGTAATGATTAGACAGTTCTGTATATGTTACGGCTCACGGTGACAAGTGTAGTCACCATCTGTCGCCATATGACATTATTACAGCATTACTGACTATATTCCCTATGCTGTACTTTTCATCCCTGTGACTTTGTGCTAAGTCTTCTTAACAATAAACTCCAACAGGAAGAGTCGTGGGCCCCTGCAGCTCCAGAACTGCCCTAGATCTTGCAGCTTAACGCTTGGTTTGAGGCTATTTCCATCTCCTTGGCCCTGCCCCGCCCCTTGTCAGTGCTTCTCACTTTAACAGGCAGGTGAATCCCTGGGTTGCCTTTTAAACTTCAGACTGCCATTTAATGCTTCCACGGTGGGGCTTGAGGCTCTGCAGTTCTGACAAGCTCCCGGGTGATGGTGACGCTATTGGTGCAGGGACCACACTTTTAAGTAGTGAGGCTTCAGTATACTCCACTTAGTATATTCCAATATATTCCCTTTCAAGAGTCATTTTTTTTTTTTTTTGTTATTTGTAGCCTGAAGAATATTAACTACTACCTGGGCCCGCCCTTTCTGATGAATCTTCAAATTCTCCTCCCCAAGACACTTCCTAAGAGGCCAGGGCTCGCTATGGCCTTGCTAAGTCAGGTCTGTTAAGAGTCTGGCCACACAAGTTTTCTGCATTTCCCAAGTCCATGCTGATACCCAAAGGGCAGACTATTTCCACTATCGCCCAGAACTTTTTGGCTGTTCCAACCTGCACGTGGAAAATATTTTAGCCTAAAGAGGAAGGATTATTGGTATGGAGATTCTGAAATTTTTATACCAAATTCTTAGACTCAGTGCTGTAAAACACTTCTTGTGTGAGCTTTCTGAAATTTACCAATTGTCATTTAGAATAAACAGGCAGAAGGGCATAAGAGCCTGTGGATTATTCAAGCCCAAAATGTATAATCTGAATCTAATCATGAAAAGGTAATGATTGGCCTATACTGAGGCTGAGGAAATGTTCCAAATTATACAACACTACAAAGACATGGCAATCTAACATAACATGTGCTCCTGGGCTGGATCCTGTTCCAGAAAAAAAATCCCTATAAAGGACATTTGGGGACAATTAAGACAACTGGAATATGGACTATAGACTAGGTAATAGTATTCTGTCAATGTTAAATTTCTGAATTTAATAACTATACTGTGATTTTGTAAAAGAATATTCTTGTTTTTATGAAATACACACTAAAGTATAGGAGTAGAGAAACAGAACTGAGTGGTGGTTACCAGGGGCTGGGGGATGTGGAAATGAGGGAATGTCAGTCCAAGGGAACACACTTCCAGCTATGAGATCTAAGGTACCTGAGGACCTAATGTACAGCATGGTGATTAAAACTAATAACAGTGTATTGTGTGCTTGAAAGTTGGTAAGAGAGTGGGGCGCCTGGGTGGCTCAGTGGGTTAAGTGTCTGACTTTGGCTCATATAGTGATCTCACAGTTTGTGAGTTTGAGCGTCGTGTCGGGTCTGTGCTGACAGCTCAGAGCCTGGAGCTTGCTTCGGATTCTGTGTGTCTGTCTCTGCTCCTCTCCCAATTGTGCCCTGTCTCTCTCTCTCAAAAATAAATAAGATTTGAAAAAAAATTTAAAAAAAGAAAGTTGTTAAGAGAGTAGATCTTACCACAAAAAAGAAATAGTAATTATGTGATGTGATATGGGTTTTAGCTAATGCTCTGGTGACAATCATTTTGCAACATCGAAGTGTATCAAATCAATAATTTGTATACCTTAGATGTATATAATGTTGTATGTCAGTTATCTCAATAAAGCCGGGAAAAAAAAACCCGCACAAACTCAGACACGAAAGGTTATTAGCTCTTGTTTGTTCTCCCTATAGACATATCAAAGAAAATTACACATAACAATTATTATAAAGACAGTTTAAACGTGGCTATTTGTACTTGAGGATGATGGAGTGTTTAAGCAGGCATGGAGGAAAAACAAAACAAAAGCCTAATTAATCTAAGAGTGGAATTCATGGGCAAGGCAAGCTTTTTAATGCTGTGAGCTTTGAATTTCTTTTTTCTTACTAAACAATCAGGATAATCTCCCAAATCATTAAATTCAAATCACAAGTTTGAGAAAATAGGGTATGATCCTTCCTGCCCCATATTAAAAAAGGAGATAAGGGTAAGGGGCATAGTGGCTACAGCATACTGAGATAATACATGTGTGTGTACGTGTGTGTGTGTGTGTGTGTGTGTGTGTGTGTAGAGAGAATGAGAGAGAGCAGGGCAAATATAGTAAAATGTTAAAAATGGTGAATCTGGGGACACCTGGCTGGCTCAGTCAGTAGAGCACGTGATTCTTAATCTTGGGGTTGTGAGTTCAAGCCCCATGATGGGCATAAAGTTGACTTTAAAAAAAAAAGGTGAATCTAGGTAAAGAATATATAGAAGTTCTTTGCATCTTTTTTGCCATTTTCTTTAAGTTTGAAATTATTTCAAAATAAAATAGTAACAAAAGAAGGCAAGGGGCAAGGGGACTGAGTCACGATGCCTTGCCTCCTTTTCAATAACTTCAGTAAGTGATGAGATCTCAGCGACCAATCTCAGGCTACCAGAGGAGGGAGGCCAAACCCACACTGCCCCACGGCCCTCCTGCCGCTTCCCTCCTTGCTCTGCTGCTGGAGAGAGACAAGCTCCAACTCAGCAGAAAGGACTGTAACCACCACCTTTCCATGCTCCCGGCTCAGTTCCTTTACAGATTTATGCTCCCCATGTAGGCTGAATTATTTGGCTTTGCAAATACATATATAAATGCATGAGTTGAAGGTCTCTATTTTCCTAGCATCTGTTGTATAGATGAGAGAGAGGGGGAAAAAGGAGAAAGGGAGGCAAGGAGGACGGGAGAGAAAGAGACAGAGAAGGAGAAGGAGAAGGAGGAGGAAGAGACACAGAGAACAGAAGAGAAATGGGTGGAAGGGAGAGGGAGAGAGGTGTCATGGGTCGTTGGATAATTTGTGGAAATCATATATAATAATGGGATGGCCCAGAACGCAGGGCCTAGATCAGCACCTCTCAAACTTTAACTTACCCTCGAATCACCAGGGATCTTGTTAAAGTGCAAATTCTAATCTCCCAGATTTGGAGACTAAAATTCTGAATTTCTAACAAGTCCTGGCCTGGTGCTAGGGGTGCAGGGGTGCTGATGCTACCAGTCTCTTTGAGTGAGCAAGCACTCTTTTAAGTAGCAAGGCTTTGAGTGGTGAGGTTCACCGCAGTCTAGCCACTGTGGAGTAATACTCCAGGAATACGTCATTTCGCAGGCCTTTCGTGTCTGTGATTCATCTCTCACCTAATGTTCTTGGGGAAGAGTAGGTATTTTCTAGATGGTGGAACACCAACTAGACTTCAAAGCGATGCCAATACAAGTCATCAAACAATTACATGGACACCTAAAATCATAGGGTTGCCTCTTCAGCAAAAGCATTTGTCCTTGCACATGACCTGGTGCTGCAATCCTGGCTTTAAACTGCCTTCACTATAGAGGCTCCTTTTAGGCCACAGGCTTGGGCAATGGAAACCTGAGTAAGGTAAAGGGGCCCAGAGTGACCCTCAACCTCCGGGCTGAATACAAACAGGCCCACCTCAAAATATCCATAAGCCTTAGGTGACCAGTGTGTTACTTATACCCAGCAGCAGGTACCCAAAAATGAAAAATTCCATGCATTCCCATACCTCCATACTTCCTCACTCCCCCCCCACCCCACCGCACCCACAGCCCCCCACCACTGCCTCCTAGCAGACAGTCTCTCCTCTGCATCCTGCCCACTGCTCCCTTGCGGTGTGTTCACTAAACTTCTAGTGCCTTTGTTCTGCCTCAGGTGAATTGAGTTCTCTCATCGCTGTGGTGCTTGCACTTCACACACACCCCTCCCCCCCCCCAGCCCCGCCTCCACTCACCCCCTCATTATCTATCAGGCTGCCCCCACACCCCTCATCGGCAGAGGCCAGCTGATAATCTACACCTTGCCTTGAGTCATTGCTTTTACATAATGACTCATGAACATGAAGCAAAAGCAGGGAAAGTATTTGCATAGAAGGTAAATAACACACATCAAGATTATCTTCAACATCTTTGGTTCCAATTTCACTTACCTTTTCCTACATTTGTGAAGACTTTTGGTGAATTCCCAAACTTCTTATGATATCTCCACAGCCAGCAAGCAGAGACAATAATATTTACAACCCACCAACGATGTTGTGAAAGTGTGGGTTGGGTGATCTCTCTAAAAAAAAAAAAAAACAAAAAAACAGACATAAATTCCACAAATTCCCCAAGTCAGGTAAAAGTTAGGCTGAACTAAACTGTATCATGTTGTTTTCACCTACTCAAATCTTTCTTTTGAGCTTATAGATTCGATACAACTTGATTATTTAGATTACCCTTCCATGTCCAGTCTCAGGTGCTAAAAGGATACTATTTGTATTAATAATCATAGCTTAGAATCTAAACAATTGCAGTGTGATGTATTAAAACTGCAGTTGATAGTTGAAAGTTTATTTGAACACTTAGTTCATAACTTCTAAAATTATTTTACTTACTAAAGATTTTTACCTTCCAAAGCTGAATTCCGACACTTAGTCCCACTGAGCCAGTCAGTACCACTTATTTTATTATTTTATTTTTTTAATGTTTATTTATTTTAGAGAGAGGGACAGAGCACGAGTGGGGGAGGGGCAGAGAGAGAGATGGAGACACAGAATCTGAAGCAGGCTCCTGGCTCTTAGCTGTCAGCACTGAGCCCAACTTGGGGCTCGAAGTCACAGACCGTGAGATCATGATCTGAGCCAAAGTCAGACACTTAACCGACTGAGCCACCTAGGCGCTTCCTTAAGGTGTTTTTTAAATGATAGAAAAAAGACTTTTATGTTTAATGTCAAATTCATAAAATACCCTACATATTTATTGGACACAATAAGATTATAGAATTATAGCTGCTTTGATTTTCAAGATATTAGGTTGTCTAAAAATTTTTTTAGGGAGTGCCTGGGTGGCTCAGTTAGTTATGTGTCTGACTTTGGCTCAGGTCATGATCTCGTGGTTCATGGATTCAAGCCGTGTCAGGCTCTGTGTTGACAGCTCAGAGCCTGGAGCCTGCTTTGGATTCTGTTTCTCCCTCTCTGCCCCTCCCCCATCCTCTCTCCCTCCCTCTCTCTCTTTCTCTCAAAAATAAATAAAAAGTTAAAAAGCATTAAAAAAAATAAAATATTTTTCTAAGTATGTAATAAATAACACTTCTCTTTTTCCTTTTCTTAGGGAAATGAAAGCCGGTGTTTCCTGTCCCTAAATCCTTAGGCTTTGGTAAACATAGTAGGGTGTTCACATTTGATTGTACCTGCTCGAAATCCTTTGAGAGTTTCTGGATATTAAGTAAGATTAAAAACCCAACTCTGTAGACCCTGGGGTATTTCGTATTCTATGCCCAGTCAACACAATCATGGGTTGAAATCTTGGGCTCCATCTGCATTTACTTTTCTCACTTTTGTTTTGTGAAATATCAGCTACTTACCAGACTGGATGGGTTCAGGCCTATTTTAATGATTTGGGAGTGGTTGTTACGGAGTTTGTAACTTATCAGCAGGCACTGAGGCTGCTCTTATGAAAATCCCAACGAGTCTCACCTTTTGTTCTCCAAGTAGAATAGCCTCAAAATAGCAGGTGGTACAAGTCAAGAGAATAAAATTTTGTTCTATTGATTCTCTTAATAGCATGTGCCTGCTTTCTGAAAAATAAATCACCTTATTCTTGACTGTCTAGTAGAAACCATCCACTGGATAAGCTTAGAGACACTCAGCTCCTTTCTAGGTCCTTTCTCTAATATCTCAAATGTCATTTTGTTGCCAGCCGGATGCTCTGCCAAAGGTTCATATTGAAACAAAACAAAACAAAACAAAACATCCTGCCTTACCCTACCTCCCTGAAGAATAAGCATTTTCATTATTAAGTGGTATACCTAGTATCCAAGTCTGAAATATTTGCCATTGGAAACCTCACCAAAGTCAAGAGCTACCCCAAGAATGAGGGGTTTGACCTGACCAAGAGAAGTCATCAAAGTAACCCAAAACAGTGATAAGAAGCATATTTCCAGTGTTGTTGTTGTTGTTGTTGTTGCTATTTTGTTTTCTGTTTTTTGTGTTTTTTTTAAGTAGTCTCCACACCCAGTGTGGGGCTCAAACTTACAACCCCAAGATTAAGAGTCACAGACTGCACTGATTGAGCCAGCCAGGTGCCTCTCTAGTGGATTTGACAGCTTCCAGCATTCTGCTTCATAAACAAGAAAAATGCTAACAGTAAGAGGATTTTGATATTTCTTCTTAAAAACTAAATACCTAGTAGCACTACAAACTTTTATTGAAGGCCTATTTAAAGCATAAGGGAGGGGACTACCAGGATATTCAAAAGAATGAGATGGCCATTGCCCTATGAATTGTCACCATGTCATAGCTGGGAATAACTCTGTGCTTAAGTAATTGCAGTGGAAGACACAACAGTGTGAATGAACTGAGATGGTGAAGACTTCAGAAGAGAAGATGAATTAGTTTTGTTTGTTTGTTTGTTTGTTTGTTTTTTAACAACTAAATTCTTTGATAACACTGGCCCTAGACAACAAGACTTTGGGAACCACACCTCCATTTTCTCCTTTTTAAATCAAATTCAGTTTCATTACATGCCCATTTATCCCCCCTGGGGTGTTTTCTATCTCTTCATGCCATGTGGCAAAATATTTATCTTGCATAAGCCTACTATTTATTCTCTCTACTTCTGAACCTGAGAAGCCAAGCTGGAGAAAGTCACACCACCAGACAATGGCTTCATGACAAACTGATGACCAGCATTAACACATCCTAGTCTTCTCTGATCAATCCCCTCTTTCATTGTTCCAATTATTTTTGCTACAGAACAAACCATTCCACAATTCAGTGCTATAAAACAACCATTATGTTCTCTCCCTTGGTTCTTCTGTCTGGCTGGGGTCAGCCAGGAGGATCTTGCTCAGGTTTCTTGTGCAGTTACAGCGAGATGGCAGCTGGGGCTGGAACTAGCTGAAAGACCGACTGGACCAGATGTCCAAGATGGCTTCTGTACTTGCATGTCCGGCACCTTGGCGGGGGTGGCTGGAGCAGCCTGGTGCTGGCTGGACATCTCTCTCCTTTCAAGTACCTTTCCAGATGGCTAGCTTGGGCTTTGTCCCAGGCTGGGGGTCTATGGTCTAGCTGGCTTCTACTAGAAGTAGCTAGTTTTCTTTTCCCCCCCTCTTTTTAAAGTAGGTCCCACACCTAGCACAGAGCCGATTGTGGAGCTTGAACTCACATCCCTGAGATCACAGCCTGAACTGAGATCAAGGGTTGAATGCTTAACTGACTGAGCCACCTAGGCACCCCCAGAAGTGGCTATTTTTAATCTACTTCAATGGATAGTAGCTCTGACAAGAAGTACAGACTTAGGCTTGCTCTGAAGGCAGATCAATATAACCTGTATATTAGCATCTTCTGCCATCCCTTACTTTCCAAAATACACATACACGCAGAAAAATCATCTCATCTCCTTACTGCCTGCCTTGAATCTTTCACTGCAAGTTTTTGGTTTCTGATCTTTATCAGTTACAGAATTTGAGTTTAAAACAATCTTTCTTAGAATATGTAAACTCTTCCGGAAGGAGGTGGAGCTGTCCCCCATATCAGTCTCTATGATATACTAGTTATCTATTGCTACATAACCTCAAAACTTAGTGTTGTAAAACAATAGGCATTTTATATCATAGTTTCCATGGGTCAGGAATTCAGTAGCAGCTTAGCTGAGTGATTCTGGCTCCAGGTCTTGTGGGAAGTTGTAGCAAGTTGTAGGCAGGGGCTGACGTCATCTGAAGGCTTGACTTGGGCTGGAAAATCCATTTCCAAGATGGCACACTATAGACAAGAACCTCCCTCTCCACGAGGACGTCTCAATAAATTGCTTTGCTGTACTTTTTGACGCGGTGATTGCCTTTTCCCAGAGTAAGCAGTCTAAGAGACAGCAAAGTGGAGGCCATATTGCTTTTTGTGACCCAGCCTCAGAAATCATCCTCTGTCATTTCTGTAATATCCTATTGGTCACAGACATTGGATATTCAGTGAGAGCAGGGATTGCATAAGGGCATGAATACTAGGAGGTAGGGACCATTGGGAGCCATCTTGGAAACAGAGCTTAGTTAAACTAAGGAAAAGATAGTTGGGAAAAGAAACAAAGACACAAAGGATGTATGTAATATTGAAGCCAGGAGCATTTTAAGGAAAAGTCAAGCAATAGTTTTCATGTGCGAGCTGGAAATAAGGTAGAGAGTCTTGATAGACTGATAGTTCCTGACACATCTTGTCGAAGATAAGAAGTGAAACAGAAGGGAGCACGGCAGGCCAATTTCTCCTCTTCCAAAGTTATTAACGTATTAACAATATCAGACAAGCTGTCCCTGCTCTTAAAGGTCATTTTCAATTTCTTGGCTGAACTATAAAGGAGACTATTTCTCCTGAATAACTATTTGGTTTTAGGAAGATAAATATTTTCAGCTTCTGACAAGAAATCAGGGCTGCCTAAATGGTATCTTTATTCAGCAAGGACACAGTCTTTTAGGAAGTTTACTTTTGCCAACATAATTAGTAGTTACTTCACAGGACAATAGTGCCCAGGTTTCATGCTGCGATGAAAGAAGGTGATTTTCCAGTTAGTGCTAATTGAAAATTGAAGCAAAGAGGGCTTTGCAATCAAAACAGGAAGGGAAAACCGGACTAATATGAAAAGAATCTTAGAGCTTTGTTTTTGCACAACATGAATGGAAGCAAAGATCTTTTTAACTACTTTCATCAGAGCCAGGTTTCTTGGAAGAATGCCCTCCACATGCTGTCTCAACTTCTTTCCCTCCCCCACTCCCTCTGGCCTGGCTTTTGCCCCCATCATTTCATCAAACCTGCTTTCATCATGGTTAACAACAACCTCTTTATTGCTCAATCTGATGGACACTTTTCTGTTTTTGTTGTAACTGATCTCTAAGCATCATTGACCCAGTTGACTACCTCACTATTTCTGGAAATACTCTTCGCCTGGTCCTTGGGATACTGATGTCTCCTTGTTTGCCATCTATGAAAATTCTTTTTCTGCCATCCGATCTCTAAATTTGGTAGTTTTCTTTCTTATTTTTCTACATAACTTTATCCAGACTCATGGCTCTGACACCATGTAGGTGCCAACAAGGTGAACATTAATACCTCTAGCCGTGATCTCTTCCTGAAACTCAAGACTCCTATATCCAACTTCCTTCTTAATATTCCCATTAGAGAATTTCGCCGATATCACAATGTGTCTGCTCTTGGTTCCTCATCTCCCAAACCTGTTGTCCCGCCCTACACCTAACCTGTCTGGTAAATAGTACCACTCCTTATTTAGTCTTCCTGGTGAGAAACTTCAGTATATCTTGATTCATCCTTTCCCTCACCCTCTATATCCAATTCATCAGAACGGCTGTTGATTTTATCTCCAAAGCCCATTTCAAACCTGTCCATAATCACTACCACCCAAACTCCTTGCCCTATCCTACCAATTCTCTACATATTAAATAGGTTGGTTTTGTTTTATTTTATTACTTCTTAAATGTTTATTTATTTTTGAGAGACACAGAGAGACAGAGTATGAGTGCGGGGGAGAGAGAGAAAGAGACAAGGAGACGCAGAATCTGAAGCAGGCTCCTGGCTCTGAGCTGTCAGCACTGAGCCCAACTTGGGGCTCAAATTCACAGACTGTGAGATCATGACCTGAGCCAAAGTCAGATGTTTAACCAACTGAGCCACCAGGTACCCTAATAGGTTGATTTTAAAAATCAGATCATGCCACGATCTATTTAACATCCTTCAATGGATTTCTACCACACTTAGAGTTAAATATAAACTTGCTATGACCTCTAAGCTGCCGTAGTACCTATCCAGCTCCACAAGCTCATTTTACACCACTGTCTCTCAGGCTGACTATACTGACTCTGGCCACCCTCAGGGCCTTTGCCTGTGCTATACCTTCTTATGAAAGCTCTTCCCATACTCTTCTTATGCTAGCATTTTCTTTTTCTCCTTTGGATCTTAGCTTAATTATTATTCACTTGAAGAACCCTCCCAGACCATCCTATCTAAAGTTAGCCTCTTTGTTCCTCTAGATTCTCTTCTTTGCTCCTTTCCCCCACCCCCATCATTACAGTTATTCCCACGGCTATACCGCCAGCCCAATTTTTCCACGAATGACTCTGGGAAACTTCTAAGGAAGACTGTTAGATTTGAAACAAACCAAAGGCAACATAAACAATGAATTACTTCTCTCCTTTCTGGGGATCCTGCTGGATGTGACCAATCACACCCAGTAGTATCCATATCTAAACATTGATAAGGTGAATCCACATCTGAAACCAAAAATAATGAGATTCTTGAGACCCCTTCTGTGGAAAGTGTTTCACTAAGCAGTTCCTGTTTTGCTGCGGTCTTGGCCCTCGAAGACACACAGCTGCATTCCGCTTAACAAGCAGAGACTGCAAGAATTTTCTCACAAGTCTCATTTCCTGTGTTTCTCATTGGAGTTGACTGTTGTTCTCTTTTTTCCTCCCTAAGACTGAAGTCTTGGGAGATGGAGTAAGAAAAGAAGGTTGAAACTCAGCTTAAACTCTTGTGGATGAGTGCATGAATGAAACTCCAGATGAGCTTCTGGCTCTTTGAAATTCTTACCTTCAGACACTATAAACATTAAGGAAATAGACCCTTGAGAGTACTCTGTCTCACTTTTATGTCTATAGCTAGACTTTGTGTTAGGCGCACTGGGCCAGACAACAGGTCTCCTGATAATTATGCAGCTGGGAGTTGTCATTTACTTGGCTACATCTGACTCAGGATTTGAATTCTGTTCTAACACCTTAAACAGCTCCTTTTCTGTTTTGTTAATAAATCACTAAATGCTGGGGACAAATGGCCAGCAAGTTATCAGTGGAATTTAACCCACGGAAGCTCCTACTTTCCAGCATTCATAAAAGCCATAAATCCCTTTTGTCAAGTTACAGATCCGGAAAGTCTAGCCTAAGTGAATTCAGATCATCCTCCCCAACACCCTCCCCCCAAAGAACCAAAAATGTTTCAAGTGCTTCAAAATAAATCATAAAAAAGTGCGTGGATAGACAAAATTCTCTGGGAAGAAATCTATTTTACAGGGAATAGGCTTGTATTGGAGAATCTTCAGACAATTAAAAAGATTTTTACCTATAGAGAGTGAGTCAACAGATACTCAAGGGTCAAAGGTCCTAGGCTCATTTGTCCTTGAGGAAACTCTGAGGAGGTAATGTGCCCAGTTGTTCATATTTGTTTCCAAGAAGAAGAAAGCTTATTTTAGTGACAAAAATGCCACTTTTGTTAGAGATTTTTTTTAATGTTTATTTTTGAGAAAGAGAGAGAGAGAGAGAGAGAGAGAGAGAGAGCACGCACACTGGGAGGGGCAGAGGGAGAGGGAGACAGAGGAAGATCCAAAGCGGGCCCCCGCTGACAGCAGACAGTCCTATATGGGCTCAAATTCACTGTGAGGTCATGACTGGAGTCCAAGTCAGCCCCTTAACAAGCCGCCTGGCCACCCAGGCGCCCCCCCACCCCCCGAAAAAGCCACTTTTATATATTCTTCTGCCACTTATTCAATACTTATGTTATTCAAGACCCAATTAAAAATGTTCAATGATATCAAGAGACCATTTCTGTTTTGTTTGGTGAACTGTAAGGATCAGGTGATTGGATTAAGAGATTGTCCTAACCGAGCCATGCATGCTGGAGTTGTTAAGACCCTTTCCTTGGCTGCTTCTAAAGGGAGTTGTTTGTACTGAGCCTGGCACGGAGTTGACCAGCTTAACTTGTAGGTAAAAATGACATCGGTTTCATTTCTAACTCAGTGTCTGCTGAACTTCTAGAAGAAATTAGGAGATGACCCCAGCTTCAGGACACTGCTCTTTATTTATTTACTTATTTTTATTTGTTTATTTATTTTACAGCTCTCCTTTTATTGTTCAACAAATACTGACAGTGTGCATTTTCTGCTCCCAATGAGTCAGCCAAATTGGTCAGCCCTGAGCATGATGCATTCATTCCCTTCTTGAATTGGGTCCTGTGGGCCTGGGCCTCTTTCAAATACCTCCCCTTTCTAGACACCTCCCCTATAATTGACTAATCTTTTAGTTTGGAGTAGATGAAGCAGAGTAGAACTTTCCTATATTCTCTATAAAAGGTTTAATTGGGAAATGATCACCAGATATATCTTTTAGAGGGGGAATCTGAAAAAAAAAAAGCAAATATTTAATAAAACTCAACTGTGATGCCGTGTGTCTACATTCTACTTCCCTCTCACTTTGACAAGGCAACACTGTCAAAACTCTTCAGTTTTCTTTTCTTAGCTAATTAGGTCCAATCAAAACTGTATGCTGGCCTGTCCGGCCTCCTCTGTTAGTACTTTTTCTCCAACTCAGTGACCTCCTGCACATCTCCCTTCTCCTCTATCAAAGCCTGTTTCTTGAGTGCCTGGGTGGCTCAGTTGGTTGAGTGTCCAACTTTGGCTCTGGTCATTATCTCACAATTTGTGGGTTCAAGCCCCATGTTGGGCTTTATACTGACAGCACTAAGCCTGCTTCAGATTCTCTCTCTCCCTCTCTCTCTACTCCTCCCCTGCTCACTCTCTCTCTCTCAAAAAAAAACATTTAAATTTTTTTTGTAAAGCTTGTTCTTGAATAAATTCACTTTAGCATAAATACCTGATTATGATTTTTGACAACACTCTCGGGGGTGTATATATTTTAGCAGGAAGAAACACTTTAGGCCAAAAGAATGACTCTCTAATTGCAGAACTTGCAAACCTCTCATTCTAAAGAAGAGGAATCTGAGGCTCCAAGAGGCTAGGGGGATGTGCCAGAGCCAACCTGCTGGCTGGCGGCGGGTTGAGGCTGGTACTCTTGGCTTCCCATCACACATCACTCTCTTTTCTTGCTTCCCGGATGTCGTGACTTGCAGGAGCATCTACCAGCAAATGTGATTGTGTTTCATGGACCTGGGGTCCTTGCATAAAGAATCCTCTGCACATAGTAACACAAGGTCCACTGGTGCTGAAGGTCTCTTTAAGAAATCCACAACTTCTCTGATCAATACTAACATGATCTCACATTTCTACCACAGGAAATAGTGAACAAATATTTTCGATTCTGTAGAGAAATGTTTGGAATGGATTCGGATCACTCTTTGCTAAGGAGAAAAGCTTATTGTAACTCAAGGACTCAAGGATCAGTTTTCTGGACCCTCAGAAAAGTTTATTTTTTTTTTAAGAGAGAGAACAAGTGTTTAGGGGAGAGAAAGAGAATCTCATACATGCTCCAAGCTGGCCTCAATCTCAAGGCCTTCGGATCATGACCTGAGCCAAAATGAAGAGTGGACTCTCAATTGACTGAGCCAGCTAGGTGACCCCAGCACATTCTTCTAGGACACAAGAGGTCCCTGACATCCATCATGGACCCCATTAACCCCCCAGTTTTAAGAGGCCCTCCACTCCTTTCTCTTTGGACCATCACACACTTATGCAGGTCTCCCCAGGCCTGGTGCCCCTGATTGTCACAGCTCACAGGGTATGCAGGTGGGTCAGATTTCACCATACTGTTGAGGAAAACTAGATCACATAGGACAGGAAAGATATGAGTTCAGATGAGGCTGGGCAAGAATTTTTCTCTAGTTCAAGGGAAAACTTTCCAAAGAGTTCAGTTGTTTACTGAGACTTCTTGTTGGCACACCCAAGTTCTGAAATCTGCCCCCACCAACTCATCTTCTACCTTCTGTGAAAGACTCCCTTTCACTACCACACTCAGCTCTTTTGCTCATTCTAACCCAGTCTCTGCCCATATGTCCTTTCTTGAGTGTTTTATTGCCCAAAGGGTGATTTATTTGTTCTGGGTCAACACCTTGAGGACATGGGTGTCAGGATGGTTCTTGAAAATATTGGTGTTCCAAATCCCTTCCAAGAGTCCCGTAGGGACATGGGTCCCTAAGTCCTAACCCTGAACTCCGAATCTCCCTATCAGTGTAGTTGCAGAGAAATCTCTTTATTCTCTTATTGCCTATCAGGATGCTAAAGCCTTATGCATGTGTGCACGCACACACACCACACACACACACACACACACACACACACACACACACTCTAAGTCTCCCAATGACAGACAGAAATCTTTACTCTAAACCCCAAATGAGGAAATAAAACATTTTCCTACATACCCCATAATTGCCATAGTTATCTCTCCCCAATGAATATAAAACTCCACATTTCTATATAAGGCCACATTCCTTCCTTTCCCTAATCTGCCTTCCCTTCCCCTTCCCCCTTTCAGATTGTTTTTTGAGGCTTGTTTGGAATATGAAAGAGGTCTGTGACTGAGTGGCTACATTCCTCAACAACTGTTCTCAGCCACACAGAGACCCAGCTAAAGCTCAGAAATAAGTGTGTGTGTGTGTGTGTGTGTGTGTGTGTGCATGCACACACACACTCAGCTATTACTTTATGCTATTTCTGCTACATATATTCTATTTCCTGCTTTTTATAGTCTTGTGACTCCCCAAAACTGCATTCATGGTGTCTTTTATTCAGAGTGAATAGTCATACTCATCAAATTCCACTGTTCTCTGTACTGTTGGGAATGCATATGAGAAGTTTCCCTAAAAGACTACAAATGACAATAATACTGTGTAGCTCTCAAGGTTGTTGGGAGGTGCCAGTAAATTCATGCACAGCACAGGTATGCACATATAACCTAAAAGGAAGTGTTAAGCATGGTACCTGGCACACAGAAAGTGTGAAGAATATTCTGGAGATTATGATGAATATATGTATCCACTGTTTCCAAATGAGATTTCAGTTTATAAAAATGCCACGGTGTAAAAACTGAAAATCTTAGCTCTGCATTAAGCCTAACTACAGGTTGAAGGAAGGCCCCAGATATTGCCCAGTAAAGACTGTTGTACCTTTGAAAAACCCATGCTTCCATTGAGTAAATTAGCTATGGGTTTTGAAATCCACATGGATTACTAAAATTCATGGGACACTTCCAATGTGCTGGTTACACTGATAATTTATTCTCTAAAATGTCCTCATGAAGGTTCTACAGTCATCGATGCCATTTTACAGTTGGGGAACTTGCAATGGACTCAGACAATAGAGTGAATTAACTGGTTTACAGGTTGAGAAATGCACTGGTGACTGGTGTAGATGTGGTTTGAGCCAATGGTTTTAATATTGTGATTATTTCTTGGCTCCACTTTCCCATGCTGGCTATAATCTCAGCAAGTATCTCTTATCATCTTTATTTTTATTTAATTATTTATTTAAAGGTTTATTTTTGAGAGAGAGAGAGAGAGACAGCACAGTGGGAGAGGGGCAGAGAGAGAGAGGGAGACACAGAATCTGAAGGAGGTTCCAGGCTCCGAGCTGTCAGCACAGAGCTTTACGTGGAGCTCGAACCCACGAACCACAAGATCATGACCTGAGCTGAAGCTGGATGCTTACCTGACTGAGCCACCCAGACGTCCCTCATCATCGTTAGATACTTGTCAACAACTCAAAGGCCACTTACTTCCTTGTTCATAGCCATTGATACAGAAGATCTCTTCTGGTAGATCTTCGGAAAATCAGGAAAACTTCATTTTCAGAAGTCTTCCTCAGACCTCTTCTCACTGTTTCATTGCCCTAACTCAGAAATCAATGTGGCCTGGAGATGGAGGGGCAGATGGGCTTTTCCAAAAGCCTTAAACCCAAGGCTGAGTGTAGAAGAAATCACTCCAAAACTGCACTGCAAAAGTAAGAGAGAGAACTTCTCAAAGCAAGTTTAGGGTTGCCGCAGATTTTTATCCTAGAAGCAGATTCTGAGATGGACATTCATGTACATGTACGTTAGGGGGTATCCTTGTGAGCAGCAACTTGGAAGGGAAGAGAAAGAAGCAGAAAAAGCTGGACTGCTAAAGCCCACTCTGCAGGGAGCTCTGGGGCCAGGCTGACCCTTCAGAGGTATCTTGAGTTGGAATAAAGTAAGTGGGAATGAGGGGTGGGGCTCTCACACCACCCCCACCTTCACCCCTGGTGATAGAAACCAGATACTGTTTGTGGGATGCCCAGGGAGGAAGCAGGGCCTTGTGGGAGCCCGTTCTCGTCAGGAGAAGACAATTCCTGGAGAGCGGTTGGGCTGTCAACTGACAACACTACTAGCAGCTGGGGAAATAAGTGCTTCTGGTCTGAAGAGGAGTCTGGGCAGTGCATTCCAGTAATCATGAAGCAGTGTGGGAAAGGAAGCAATCACCCAACTTCTGAAAGCAAAGCCCAGATCTGTATGCAGGCCTTTTAGCCGGCATTGCCCCAGCTCTCACCTTGTTGCTTCCTGTCCGCTGTGCACTGATTTCTACACACTGACTGCTGCAGAGTGTTTCTGGAAAGAATCCCAGATACACAGTATCTAAGTGTCAGCTGCCCATCCACGCGCAGGTCGGGTGAGTAACTAAGAGGGCAGGATGTGAGGAGGAAACCAGTGTTGCTACACCTCACTGGGTGGGTAGGGAGACCAGATGACCGGCCAGATTTGCACCAGAGAACCACGGGGTTTGAACAAATGAGGAATGTGAAGAATTTGGAAAGGTTACAAAGAAGTCACTACAGTGATGAATGTTTTTCTGAACCAGCACAGTCAGGAAAGAGGAGATAGCGAGTCAGGGATGGCTTTGGTGATCTCACAGAGTTTTCTTACATCGTGATGCCGGATGCAGGATGTACACAGCCAAAATTTATCGTCACAGCCTTCTTCAGGCAAATTTGCTAAATGGTTTAATTCCTGACCACATAGTCAAAAATGTTACGAATATTAGGTTCATGCACGTGGCCATTTTACTTCAAATATTTTGGATGTTCACAGGTGGTGAAATTAAAAACACACCTAAGGGGAAGAAAACTCCCTGGTAGGTTTACAACACCTGACGTGAGGATGAAAACCTGACCCAGCTTTAGGATATTGTTGGTCCATGGAGGGTGCATCCAATAAACTCCTTAATCTTGTCTGGTTCCCATGGCAACAGGCACTGAAGCAGCTTCCTGAATAAGACTGAATGTGATCAACTGCCAGCATGGAAATATAAATCCTCCCCTATTTCCTGTTTTCCAGCATCTCTCTCTCTGACACGTTCTGTGTTACAAAGCAGCACTGGGAACACTGCTTGTGTCTCCCTGCTCCTAACACTCACCAAATTGCCATGGCAAAGCCCTCGTCCTCTGTATTTTCAGCACAAAACACAGGAATGGGGGGTAGAAGAGCATTACATATATTCTAAAAGGCAGGGAAAGCCATTCCAGACCGCATATCACCCGTCCATGTTCCTCACCCTCACTAAGAGCCTTGTTTTTTCTTCCAGGCAGTAATGCCTTTTTCTGTTGGAATCAAATCAAAGCGTATTTGTACTCAGGAGCAAGACAGATTTCCTAAGTAGCAGAGCAGCTATTTTTAGGGGATCTTAGGAAGGGGAAGATCTTGGACTCCATCTAAACTTAGATCCAGCCTTTGGTGCAGTGTGTCTCACAGGGTGCACTCACACATTTCATCTGGTTTATTATAAGCTGCCTGAGATGCCCTCCAAGGCTGTGCTGGTTGAGTCTGGAGGTGCGGACGGCAGCATTACACAGCCTTCTCTTTCTTTTGCTTTAAAGCACACCGCCTGTTTTCCGGCTCTTGAAGAGCACTACAATGAAGCCAGTTTGTGCTGACAATGACCATACTGATGGTATATCTGGGCTGTCAATACATTTAGGTAAGTTAGTTTTGAGGAGACAGCGTCAGCTGCGGTTTGTGGCTGGAGTTAGCCCTGCAAATATAAATGTGAACCGTGAGTTTGCATCCCAGGTGTGTGGCCTGGGGTGTATGCAAGCACAGACAATGCTCTGTGATCCAACAAATGCAGTAAGGGATGAGTGCTCGATACATATTATATATATGTGGGAAAATCCAAGTATTAGTTTGCAAAATGTGAACTCTGGATATTGTTTCAAACAAATAAGCTTATTTAAATTATTTATGAGACAATTAAGGGAATTTGAACACCGATGGAATGTGTGATGTTATTCCATTAGCGAATGAAGTTGAGTGATGGGTTAGAGGGAGTTCATGGTATTGTTCTCTCTACTATGGCATAGAGTAAACATGAAAACCACATACAGTGCAAGTGGGGGTAATCTGAAGTTTTCTGGAGGAAGTGTCTTCTAAACTGAGAGCTCAGGATGGGAGGAACTAGCGGGCATACACTGAAGGTGAGGGTGTGGGAATGAGGCATGAGGTGGGTAAATCCTCCAGGTAGAGGGAACTGCATGGGGCATAGGCTTGAAGGTGAAGGGGCATCTCCTGAAAGAAATTCAGTAGAATTGCATCAGAGGTTGGCAAGAGAAGAGGCTTAAAAGTAGAATTGGGGATCTGCTTTCTGGACAATTCTTTCTTCCTTCCTATTCTTTTCCTCTTTCTTTCTTTCTTTCTTTCTTTCTTTCTTTCTTTCTTTCTTTCTTTCCTTCCTTCCTTCCTTCCTTCCTTCCTTCCTTCTTTCTTTCTTTCTTTCTTTCTTTCTTTCTTTCTTTCTTTCTTTCTTTCTTTCTTTCTTTCTTTCTTTCTCTTCTTTTTTATTTTAGAAAGAGAGTGTGTGAGCAGGGAAAGGCAGAGGGAGAGGCAGAAAGAATCTTAAGCAGGCTCCACTCTTAGTGCAGAACCTGATGTGGGGCTCAACCTCACGCCTCTGAGATCATGACTTGAGCTGAAAACAAGAGTTGGATGCTCAACTGACTGAACCAGCCAGGCACCCCTCTGGCCATTTTCTTAAAAGCAATTGGAAGCCATTGAGCAAGGAAGTACCAGGTTGGATTCAGGGCTGAGAAAATCTGCAGTGAGGCTTGATGGTCCCAAGAGAGTACCAACTTTAGAAAGTCTTTTTTGAGTACTGCTCTAGCCCTCCTCTTTCTGAGCAGTAGATTCCACCCTCCTTACCAGTTGCCACTGCTTTGTGCTTTACAGTTTCCATGGTGGTTACATTGAATGTTCCATGTTGAGGTGAGGATAGACTGTGTATTCTTTGCTATGAGTGAACTGTGTCCCCCGCAGATGCATAAGTTGAAGTTCTAACTCCTAATATGACTGTATTTAGAGATAGGGTTTTAGGAGGTAATTAAGTTTAAGTAAGGTCATAAGGGTAGAGTCCTGATCTAATAGACTTGGTCCTGATCTAATAGGATTATAAGAAGAGGAAGCAAGAGAGATTCTTCTGTCCATACACAGGCACTGAGGAAAGGGCCTACAAGGACACGGCAAGAAGGTGGCCACTTGAATCCAGGAGGAGAGCTCTCACCAGAACATAACTATGTTGGTCCTGATCTCAGACTTCTAGATGTGAAAACCATGAGAAAATACATGTCTGTTGTTTAAGCCACCCAGCCTGTGGTATTTTGTTATGGTGGCACAAGTCAACTAAGTCCCCCTTTCAGACAGATGAACTTGGGTTGGAAGAAACCTGAGGCATTTCAAAAACTCTTAATCCACTCTTATTAATTGATCCTTAAAGATCCTCAACATTATAATCTCATTATAGTCACAGTTCCCTATTTATATATGCAAGTGCCTTTCTCAACTGTTATGAAGCCAAGCTATTATGTAAGGAGATGGTTCTAGTGCAGTAATAAATATGTATAATAAGCTGATGTGAACATAATCATCTGTCTCTTCAGTTTACCCTGAAAAGAAACATCTTAGGTTGGTAGGGTTCTTTCCTAATTAAAAACTCTCAATCATTACCATAACATGCAGTTGCTAACTCCCAATGTCGGGTGAGCTGCATAAGTTATTTAGGGCATGTATTTATAAGATGTTGGGAGCTATTTGAACTTACAGGTAGAGTGAAAATTCCTGGTGAGGGTATGGCAAGTTTGCACTGTCTCTTGCCCCCAGATAGCTCCCAAAATCTACCCTCTTGAAACTTTTCATTTCTGCTTGGCACCAAACCTCAGAGTGCTTTGCTGAATAGTGTCAGGAGCAGGCTGTCCCCCTGCCCTGTCCCTGAGGCATGATTGCACCTGAAAAGGTGAGTAAACTAGATACACCCTAATGCAACATATAGTTTTCCCCTAAGCAATTAACTGATAACTGACTACCTTCTGGGCCTGAATGCCTTTGTAAAAGTTACTACTGCAATAAAATGCATCAATTATCTTTGGGATTGTGAGAGCAGGTATTATGTCTCCTGAGAACCTGTTTTTCTGGGAACTTTCTCTTAGAGTTATAAACAGCCTAACGTCCCTTACTCTAAAAAATCAACCTTTACTAAACAATGCTGTTTGCTTCTTGGTTAAAGGTCACTTCCTTAAGGCTAGACCTGAGGTTTTGTAAAAAATACCTATGACAACATGAGTGCCTGTAGCTAAGTTTTTTTATGACAATCATTACTACTAGAATTGTAACTTCTGCAGAACCCATGTCCTGGAAAATTGTAAAATTTATCTATGAGAAATCATTTACTGCTCTTTCTGGTCCTTGTACCTTTTGCTATAAATAAAGTTTGAGAACCAGACAGGGCAGAGATACCTGCCAGAATGGTAGAGATGCCTGCCAGGCGGGCAGGGGTGCCTGTCTGGTGATCAGAACGAAACTCAAGGCTGTCTCACTCTCTCTGGCCTACACCGTCATCCTTCAGGGGAACCCTGGACCTGCTGGAGCTGGACTTTGGCAAGAAGAGATCTCTTATTTATATTGATGCATTACAGTGTTATCTTCTGTTGGCTGCCTTTCATAGACAAGGCCACTCTTCAAAACAGACTGCTTGGCAAATGACCATCTTTGCAAATTTGATCATGATCCTCAAGCTGACTTTTCAGTTCCTACATGACAGACCACCAAAGTACACTTCCCTGAAAAGCCTCTAAGCCCAAGAAAGTGAGTCTTTTATGAAAGCAGGTGAGAAGCACCAGCCTCTGGCAAATTCCCAGGAGCCCTGTTGCTGCCAAGGTATTTTCCCACCACCTTTCTCAGTGCTAAAACCACCTTTAGTTGTCCTTTCCTTTGGATATTCCGTAAGGCCTTCTATTAATATGACTTTATGTTCCCATGTATGAATCCGTATGAATTTGTTCCATGAAAATCAAATTCAAAAGTTGCCACCTTCCTCTGCCCTCCTTAATGAAACTAAATTGGACTCAACCTCTATTGGCTTTAGCAATGAAGAAAACCAGTCCTAGACTTTTGGTGAACGGTTCCCTCCCCACTCCCTTAGGATTGTAACAACACCCAGGGCTCACTCAGAACAGACACCTTGTCATCTGATCTATGGGAAGAAGTGGAATTCTACTTAGTCCCTCTATTGTCTCTTCCCTTCATTCAGGTGGGGGCTCTGAGTAGCCAAGACCCCTGAGTAGCACTGAGGGTCCCAAACCCTTTGCAAACTTGTAGTCATCCCATCCAGACACCCTGTCTCTGCAGATCTGTAAACCTTTCCTATCAGTTTTCAGAATTAACACCTCCACTCTGATTCTACCCTCATCCTTGTTAAATGTAGCTCTACTCTCTCACGAAGAGTTTAACTGATTCCACAGTCAAGATATAGAACTTTTCCATTACCCCCAAACGTTCTGACATTTCCCCTTCCCTGCCCCCAGGCTTTCATTGACCACTGATTGGTTTTCTATCTATACAGTTTTGCCTTTTCTAGGATTCCTAATAAATGGATTCATAGTGTGTATATACTCTTTTCTGTCTGGATTTATTCAATTAGTATAATGCTTTTGAGATTTATCTGTGTTGTATTGGCAGTTCATTCCTTTCTATTGCTGAATACTGGTCCATAAGAAGGATGTATAATACTATCCACTCACTAGTTGGTTGACATTTGGGTTGTTTCCAATGTTTAGTTCTTATGAATTGTGCTGCTATAAACATTCCCACACAGGTTTTTGTATAAATCCATTTCTTTACTTCTCTTGAGTTGTTACTTAGGCATGGGAATATAAATCATAAAGTAGGTATGTTTCACCAATGTAAATTTTCATTTAACTGTATGAAAAGCTGCCCAACTACTTTCCAAAGTAGCCGTGCCATTTTGCATTCCAACCAGCATTGTATGAGAGTTCCAATTACTTTACATCCTTGCCAACAATTGGTTTTGTCAGACTTCGTAATCTTAGTTATTCTAGTGGTATGTGTTACATATAATTTAAAAATAATCTCCATTCTAAATATACATAGAAATAACTCCATATTACATTGCCAATGCCTCTGAGAAGGATATCAGTTTAAGGTAACATCCTAGCTGGTATTTGCTCACATTGTCATTCCAGCTTAGGGCTCCTTGGAATTCAACGACCTCCTAGAGGCCATAACAATGGTTCTTAAGCTACTTTCATTCCAGAAATGGGAAAATAAGTTATTGCCGTTAATAGAGAAGACAGAGTTTTTTCAAACATGGGAAACCATGTAAAGGGATTCTTTTCTGAGAAAACCATTAGAGATCGTAAAGGTGAGAACTGGTAGAGAGGAAAATCTGGAGGAAAAATTTGCCCTTGTTACTATTTTGGAATTATTGTGGTAGTAGACCTCTTGCTACATCTTGTTGTTGAATGTGTTAACATGGAAGCAAATATGTTATTATATCACAAACTTGTTTTCTTAATACTTTGATTTCTCTCTTCTACTATGAGAGAATTCCTTTGTAAATGTATGCGTTTCATTTTATACTTTTTAAAAATGTATTCGGAAGAGTCCACAGGTTTCTGCTAATGGCAACAATGTCCATGGCAAATAAAAAATTCCAGTGTGTGGGCCTATTTGGTTGATCTTAGGTGGTACCAGCATCTGTACATTTTTAAAAAGCTGCTATCATACTAAGGTAGACATCTACCGTACAAGTACAAGACGTAGGAACTGCTGCTACAACGTGATACAGAATGGCTTAAGGAGTTAGCCTGATTAGGGAAAGGCTTGCCTAGCAAGTAGGAAGGCAGGTAGTCTGACCTCCTTCCATATCTCAAGGAAGCTATGCCAGGTCCAGGGTATTTGTGGAGAACCATGGATTCTATTCTAATGGAGAAACTCCTCTTTCTCCTCTAGCACAGATTGGTGCCAAGTGGTCTCGATTTGGGATGTTGAGTGAAGTTGTCTAGAGATACCAAGCACTTTGAATCAGGCATTTGCAGTCCATGAGCAGTTGCATTTGCCCTTCTAGACAAACAGCCAAATATCCCAGTCCATTGAGTCAAAAGCTTGGGTACTCTCCTTTCGCTGGAATGAGCCCATTCTGCATCTGGTAGTTGTCCTGACTCCAGCAGATCACTCCTTGATTTAGTGAGAAATTGAAGACATGTAGGACTCTGTCTTGCTTACCCTGGCCTTGTGGATTTTGCCTATTCATAGTAAAGCCTTTTTCTCAACCGATGCTACATAATGTAGTGAAATGTGCCCAACTTCTGCAGGACAAGAAGCAGCCTTGAAGGGACCCATCTGGCACCACAGCTGATTTTCAACATGTAGCCAGAAGTGACTTAGAAAAGCATGGAACATAGGTAGATATTTGACGATCACTTGGGACTAACTTCAACATTTTACTGATAACATACTTGGGACTAACTTCAACATTTTACTGATAACATACTTTGAGAATCCATTGGTTTCTCAAGATTTAACATCCATTTCCCATCTTCAGGGGGAGTTTAGCAGCAATAAGATTGGGTCAGAACTCTGAGCCCCAAGAACTTTGTCTCTAAGAGTTTTCAAGGCTTGAAGGACCCCTTGGAAATCCAAGAGCATGTTCATATTCTAAACACTTTTTTTTTGCTTTTAGTGATCAGATGTTATTGTATATAGGATGTATCAGTTCATTCTTGCTGCATTAGCAAACTACCCGTTTTATTTGCTGATAATTCTGTGGGTCAGCTTTTTTTAAAAAGTTTTTTTTTTTACTGTTTATTTTTGAGAGGGAAGAAAAAGGGGGAGGGGCAGAGAGAGAGAGAGAGAGGGAGGCACAGAATCTGAAGCAGGCTCCAGGCTCCAAGCTGTCAGCACAGAGCCTAATGCATGGCTTAAACTCACAGACCACAAGATCATGACCAGAGCAGAAGTTGGACCCTTCAGATTGAACCACTTAGGTACCCCTGGGTCAGCTTTTGCACTGGGCTCAGCTGGGTGGTTCTTCTTATGTTCTCATCTGAGGTCTCCATGGTAAATAAAGCAAGGTAAGACATCCTCCAAAGATGTCTATGCCCTAATTCCTGGTGTTAGGCCTGTGTATGTTACATTACAGAATAAAAGGGACACTGTAGATGGTATTAAGTTTATGGACCATTGGATAAGGATATTATCCTGGATTGTCTGGGTGGGCTCAATGTAGTCACACACGCCCTTCAAAATGGAAGAGGAGGGGTGCCTTGGTGGCTCAGCTGGTTAAGCATCTGACTTGAGCTCAGGCCATGATCTCATGGTTTGTGGGTTCGAGCCCCGTGACAGGCTCTGTGCTGGCAGCTCAGAGCCTGGAGCCTGCTTCAGATTCTGTATGTGTCTCTTTCTTTCTCTGTCCCTCCCCCTCTGTCTGTCTCTCGCTCTTAAAAATAAACAAACCTTTAAAAAATGGAAGAGGAAGGCAGAGGAATCTGTCAGAGAGATGCTGTGAGAGAAGAGAGATTGGAAGTATGAAAGAAACTCGGCTCATCACTGCTGGCTTAGAATATAGAGGAAGGGGGGCATTGGTCAAAAAATACAGGAGATTTCCAGAAGTAGAGAACAGCCTTCACTAACAGCCAGCAAGGCAACAGGGACTTCAGTCCTAGAACTGCAAGGGACTGACTTCCACCAGCCATCTGAATGAGCAAAGAAACAGATTCTCTCCTAAAGTCTCCAGAAAAGAACACAGCCCTGCTGACAGCTTGATTTCAGCCTGGTGAACCCGTGTTAGATACAGAAAACTGTGAAATGATAAACGTTTGTTGTTTTAAGTGGCTAAGGTTGTGGTGATTTGTTATACAGCAATAGGAAGCTAATAGAGTCGCTTATGTGGTTGCAGTCAGGCGTGACTGGGTCTGGGTGACCTGAAAGCCTCATCCCCATGTCTGGGGGGTGGGTGCCAGCTGCTGACTGACTTGCTCTATCCACACGATCTCTCATGCTCAAGGAGCCTAGCCTGGGCTACTTTACCTGGCATCCTCAGGCTCCAAGAAGGTGGGAACAGAGCTGCAAGGGTCTTTGAAACATTACTCAGAACTCCCTGCCAATGCCACTCCTGCAACTTATCTCTGTTGGGATTCAAAGGGATAGAGAAATCAGTTTACCCCTGGAGAGGAGGAGATGAAAAGCCATACTGGGAAGGAGCACACAGTGCAGGGATTGGAGGAATTCATGGCCATTTTTCACAACTTGCCATACACGGAACTCCTGAGCAAGAAGATGTTAAGAGGGACTTTTTATGTTGCTACCCTGGGGGCCCCAGGGTGCACTGTTGACAACAACCAACACAAACGCTTCATGTTCTAAAGAGCTCTGCCAACTTATGGGGCTGGATGCTACCTCCCCAGGCTCCTCTCAGCCACACCCCTCCCCCTCACATCTCCCCTACTTCTTTTTTTTTTTTTAATGTTTATTTATTCTTAAGAGAGTGAGAGAGAGTGTGAGCAGGGAAGGGGGGAGAGAGAGAGAGAGAGAGAGAGAGAGAAACAGAGAGAGAGAGAATCTGAAGCAGGCTCCAGGCTCTGAGCTGTCAGCACAGAGCCCAACTCAGGGCTCGAACTCATGAGCTGTGAGATCATGACCTGAGCTGAAGTTGGACAGTCATCCGACTGAGCCACCCAGGTGCCCCACTTCCCCCCCACTTCTTGATCTACACAGAAGAATGTGAGGGACTAGTGTTGGAAGTAACTGGCTTAGTGAGGAGTGGAGTGAATTAAGGGTGTTTCTCACTTCTCCTTCAATCAAATAATTGGAGTGTCTCCAAGGTAATCACTTAAAGAAAATGGTTGAGTTTTCAAAAAGGGGAGACCAACATCTTGATCCTGGCTTTCCAAATTAGGAATCTGTAGAAGAGCCTGAAAATGGGCTTCATTAATAAGCAACTATTTCTTGGGCACAGTTCATTTTATGCCAGCTTAACTGAGTCAGAGTGATGGGGTTTTGGAATGATATAGGTCCAGAGTCAATGGCCAAGAAAGAATTCTTGTGATGTCTTTGGTGCAAAAAGAGTGATTTTATTAAAGCATGGGAATAAGACCCATGGGCAGGAAGAGCTGCATTGTGGTTATAAAGAATGACTGATCATATTCTGTGGAGTTTGGGGTAGGTAATTTATGGATTTTCATCTGCTAAAGAAGACTCATAGATTACTAGAGGCCTAGCTATTATCAAACTAAGGTTGTTTTCCCCTCTAACAAAGCATTATCATTAAAACAGTAGGGAGTTCCTGGAAATAAGGCTATTGATGAGATTGCCTTTTTCTTGTACTTTACTAAAATATTTGTAAACTGATGGAGACTCTATCAGTTTAACCATTCATCTTCTGTCATTTCCTTTGTTCTTGGGCAGCCAGGAGTGCCTGAGGAATATCACACATATCTTATGGGGTGAGTGAGGGAGGGTTGTTAGCTTATGCTCTGCCCTCAGCTTGCCTTACACTCCCCCATTAACTGGATGCCTCCATATTTAGCTAAACAGCATTCTGAGTGTGTCTGTGGGGATGTTTTAGGATGAGATTAATATCTGTGTTGGGAGACTGAGTAAAGTCCTCATTAGGATGGGCCTCATCCAGTCAAAGGAAGACCTGAATAGGAAAAAAAAGGGTGAATAAAAGAGAATATGCTCTCTCTCTCTGCCTAATTGTATTTGAGCAGGAACATTGGTCTCCTCCTGCTTTTGGACTCATACTTGGATTGGAACTTATATGATTGGATCTCCTGGTTTTCAGGCCTTTGGTCTCAGACTGGAACTACCATTGGCTCGCCTGTCTCTGGCTGGGCAGCTGCATGTCTTGGGATTTCTCAGCCTTCATAATCACATGAGCCAATTTCTTACAGTAAGTCTCTTCACATATGTTAAGGACTGAATGTTTGCATCCCCCCCACAAGTCATATGCTGAACTCCTAACCCTTGCAATGATGGTTTTAGGATGTGGGGCCTTTGAGGGGTGATGAGGTCATGAGGGTAGAACCTTCATGATTAGAGTTAGTGTCCTTATAAGAGACAGTACAAGAAGCTCCCCTGCTTTCACTGCCATGTTGGGACACAATGAGAGGCAGCTGTCTATGAACCAGGATGTGGGCTCTCTCCAGACACCAAGGCTTCCAGCACCTTGATCATGGACTTCCCAGCCTCTAGAACTGTGAGAAATGAATTTCTGTTGTTTATAAGACACCCGTTTTAAGTAGTTTGTTATAGCAGTAATCCCAATGGAGTAAGATAGATAAAGATACAGATAATGGTATAAGAACCAGTATAGAAATGGATATAGGTACAGAAATATAGATTCTACATATTCTGTTTCTCTGGAGAACCATGAAGTTCCTATTACACATGACTCAATACTTTAAACTCTGGGAACTCTACAGGCACATGAAACAATGCTCAACATCACTCATCATCAGGGAAACAAATCAAAACCCCACTGAGATACCACCTCACACCAGTCAGAGTGGCTAAAATGAACAAAGCAAGAGACTATAGATGCTGGTGAGGATGTGGAGAGACAGGCACCCTCCTACACTGTTGGTGGGAATGTAAACTGGTGCAGCTGCTCTGGAAAACAGTGTGGAGGTTCCTCAAAAAACTATCCATAGAACTCTCTTATGACCCAGCAATAGCACTGCTAGGGATTTACCCAAGGGATACAGAAGTGCTGTTGCATAGGAGCACATGTACCCCAATGTTCATAGCAGCAATGTCAACAATAGCCAAAACATGGAAAGAGCCTAAATGTCCATCACCTGACGAATGGATCAAGAAGATGTGGTATATATACACAATGGAGTACTACATGGCAATGAGAAAGAATGAAATCTGGCCATTTGTAGGAAAGTGGATGGACCTCGAGGGTGTCATGCTAAGCGAAATTAGTCAGGCAGAGAAGGACAGATACTAGATGTTTGCACTCATAGGTCTAACAGGAGAACAGGAGAAACCTAATGGAGGACCAGGGGGAAAGGAAAAGGGAAAAAGAGTTGGGGAGAGAGAGGGAAGCAAAACTTGAGAGACTGTTGAATACTGAAAACAAACTGAGGGTTGAAGGGGGAGAGGGGAGAAGAGGTGGTGTTGATGGAGGAGGGCACTTGTGGGGAAGAGCACTGGGTGTTGTATGGAAACTGATTTGACAATAAACTACTTAAAAAAAAAAACCAGAGTAATTAAAAAAAAAAACTCTGGGAACTCGGCAGTGAAAACAAAACAAAACAAAACAGACAATAATCCCTGCCTCCAGGGAATGCCTGCCCAACTTGAAGTCTACTGGGGAAAACGGAAAATAAGATGAGACAATAAGTAAAATGTATGGAATGTCAGATAAAGATAGAGATGAGTGGGAACAACCAAAGCAGGAGGAAGGGAGGGGCTGACATTTTAGATAAAGAGTTCCAGATAAGGCTCACTGAGAAGGTGACAATTGAGAAGACCTAAAGTAGGTGAAGGAGTGATCCATGTAGCTATCTAGAGAAAGAGCATTCCAGGCAGGAGCACTGCAGGCATGTGCCTGTCTCTGGAGTGACTGGCACACCTAGGAACACTGAGGAAGAAATGTGGGAGAACATTAGTTGAGAAAGAGACACCACACATGTACAAGGAGGCTAAGGAAGTGTCCCAGGAGGGTTTGTTCTCAATTGGGGTAAAATATACATAACAGCATTTACCTCACAACCATTTTTAAGTGTACCATTCAGTAGTGTTAAGCACATTCACATTGTTGAGCAATCAACTTCCAGAACTCATAGATCTTGCAAAATTGAAAATATATTCCCCATTCACCCTCCCCTCCAGCCTCTGGCAACCATGCTTCAACTTGTGTTTCTATAATTTTTTGAACTACTCTAGGTACCTCACGGAAGTGGAATCATACAGTATTTATCTTTTTGTGTCTGGCTTATTTCATTTAGCCTACTATCCTCAAGTTTTATTTACCTTGTAGTAAGTATGAAGATTTCCTTGTTTGTTTGTTTTTTTTTAATTTTTATGCTTATTTATTATTGAGACAGAGACAGACAGAGCATGAGTGGGGGAAGGACAGAAGAGAGGGAGGCACAGAATCTGAAGCAGGTTCCAGGCTCTGAGCTGTCAGCACAGATACAGGGCTCGAACCCACTAACCAGGAGATCATGACCTGAGCCAGAGTAGGATGCTTAACTGACTGAGCCACCCAGGCGCTCCCCTCCGCTTTTTAAAGTGTATTTATTTATTTTGAGAGAGAGAGAGAGAGAGAGAGCAGAGCACAGGAACAGGGGAAGGGCAGAGAGAGAGAGAGAGAGAGAGAGAGAGAGAGAGGATCCAAGCAGCCAAAAGTGGGTCTTGAACTCACAAACAGAGAGACCAGGACCTGAGCTGAGATCAAGAGTAGGAATCAACTGAGCTGACTAAGCCATCCAAGCACCCCAGAATTTGCTTCTTTTTAAAGACAAATGGTATTCCATCGTACATGTACACCACATTTCATCTATCTATTCATCCACTGATGGACATTTAGGCTGCTTCCATCCTTTGGCACTTGTGAATGATGCTGCTGTGAACATGGATGTACAAATAGCTTTTCAAGACCCTCCTTTCAAGTCTTTTGGCTATATACCCAGAAGTAGAATTGCTAGATAGTATGGTAATTCGTTTAATTTTTTTTTTCTTAGAAGTCGCCATATTGTTTTCCATAGTTTGCATTACTTTACATTTCCACTAACAAGGTGTAAGCATTCCAGTTTCTCCACAGCCTTGCCAACACTTGCTATTTCCTGGGGTTTTGTTTTGTTTTGACAGCCATGCTAGTGGGTGTAGGGTGGTATCTTACTGTAGTTTGATTTACATCTCATTATGGCTTGATTTGATTGCTGATGTCTTTTCATGCTCTTGTTGGCCATTTGTATATTTTCTTTGGAGAAACGTTTATTCAAGTCCTTTGCCCGTTTTTGAGTTGAGTTGTTTTGTTTTCTTATTGTTGAGTTGCAGTGGTTTTTTTATATATTCTAGAATATTAACGCCTTTCCAGATATACGTGATTTGCAGATATTTTCTCCCTTTCCATAGGTGATTGCCTTTCTACTTTGCTGACTGTGTCCTTTGATGCCCAGAAGGTTTTAATTTTAACGGAGTCCAATTTATCTGTTTTTATTGCCTGAGTTTTTGACATCATTACCAAACCCAATGTTATGAAACTTTCCTCTGATTTTTCTCTAAGAGTTTTATAACTATGGGAGCATTTTAAGCAGCGAAGTGATGTGTCACTGGAAAATCCACAAGATACAGATGTGGGAGGCTAATTGTATTAAAGGCCCCAGTTCTGCATTTCTTCTCTGGTCCATACCCTTTGTCATGTAACATTGCCTCTCCTCCCAACAGGAAGTGATGTGCATTTCCCTGACACTTGATTTAATTTCAGCCATGGAACTTGGAAAGGATCTCTAACTCTGGTTCTGGGCTTAACTCTATTACTTGCTTTGGCTGATAGAATGAGGATGAAGTTATAGCGGTGAGCCCAAGCAGCTAACCCTCAGGCATAAATATGAGCCACCTAGCTGATCCCCAGTTAACCCCAGATGCCTCATTGTTGTTTGTCACTAAGGCTTTGTGGCTGTTTCTCATTCATCTTCATGATGACAATGGATGACTGATTCAGGGAGCAGGCTGGAAGCAGGAAGCTGTGTTAGAAGAATATTACAGTAATTTAGGCAAGAGATGATGATAGCAGTGAAGATGGTTAGAGGTGGCTGAATTCAGGCTGTATCTTGAAGGTAGAACTGACAAGGTTTGCTCTCAGATTGGATATGGGGAATGGGGGAAAGAGAAGAGTCAAGAAGGGTTTTGGTCCAAGCAATTGGAAAGATAGAATTGCAATTAGCTGAGATGAGAAGAGACCCTAAAGAACAGGTCTGGGGAGAATATCAGAGAATTGGTTTTGGGCATTTGTGATTCCTGGGAGAGTTAACATATGACCCCTAGAATTTGAGAGTGCTTATGAACTTAGAGATCAGCAGTGTTTCTTGAATAGAAAATTCTGGGGGCGCCTGGGTGGCTCAGTCAGTTAGGCATCTGACATCAACTTGGGTCATGATCTCGCAGTTCGTGAGTTCAAGTCCCACATTGGACTCTCTGCTGTCAGGACAGAGTCTGCTGCAGATCTCTGTCTCCCTGTCTCTCTGCCCCTCCCTCACTTGTGCTCTCTGCCTCTCTCAAATTTTTTAAAAAGTTCCAAAACAGGGAGGCCTGATGAGGCCGTCTGTACTAGATAAACATGCCCCAAAAGGGTGGGGAGGCTTTTAACTCACCTTGTTTCCCTTCACCTGAGAGAGAACCTCAAGCTCCTGAGGGTAGAAATGTACTCCAAGGGGCTCCCCAGTGGTTGTCCAACAAGGAGATGCTTCATCCAGAGACAGCCTGGGTCCTGAGGGCTGAGGGAAGACATGACTGCCCCTACCTGAGGTCAGTCTTCAGTGGCAGAAAATGTCCAGATGAAGTCACACAACACTCCAAAAGTACCACATATCCCCTCCCAGCAGAGCCCATCAACTCTGGGTGGCCCATGTGTGGCAAAACCAGCCCGAAGGAGTCCTCCCTGGAAGCCAGTCACACAGGAGGAGGTCAGAGGTCAGAGCCTCCTCTCCTCATGGGTCCCAACAGCAGACAATGAGACTGGGAGGGCGGAGGGAGGGTGAGGAGGAGGAAAGTTCTAGAAGTAGATTTCCAGCTCTGTGAGAGGGTGGGTCTAACTTTCTGATGAGCTTCTGTGTTAATCCTTTGTTTGCTAGTACATCATTTAAGCTACTTGAGAGAAAAGGGGGAATTGTTTATACCTATATAGACATAATTCACAGACCAGAGCTGGATGTAGGAGGGCTACAGGAAGGGAGGAAGCCTGGGACAGGAAATCATCTCTCATCTCTGATTTTCTTACCCATCCTCTGTCTCTCTGTCTCTCTCTTTCTGTCTCTCTCTCTCATGTTCTTACTCCCACTCAACAGACTGGCTTTCTTTGCTTCTAACTTGTGATCCACTCTGTCCCCACAAAGCTCCCGAGTTCACATGTAAAAGCCCCAGCCTCCTGCACATACTCACCAATATCCTCTCAGTTCCAATATGAAAAATCCTGTAGAGAGAATCCAATTGGCACAGTCAGAAGCACACTCAGCTTGGGTCCAGCCTGCCGCAGCCAGGTACCAAGAATGAATTGTATGAGGATTGCTGCCAGGCTTCCCTTAGAAGCAGAGCAAAACATGAGGATATGCATGCAAGTAATTTTTTGGTGGGAGAGAAGATCCCAGGAAGCACCTGTAGGGGAGTAAGAAAGCAGCATGAGAAAGAAATGGGAAGCTAGCCCTCAATCCCACTGGGACTTCTGGAAGAGTAGGAAGAACACACCTCAGTTGTCCTGCCTGAGGAGTGAGAAAGCTCCCACCAACTCCCATCTGTCACTAGTTGAGGGCTGCTTTCAGAGGTGTTAATTCTGTTCCCTCCCTGGAGTTTGTCCAGGTGGAAATTCCAAGCACTTGCATCAAAAAGCACTTGGTGTGAATTATCAGATTACAATAGGATCAAGGCATGGATAGCATGTGCTGTAGATACCATTCAGGAATGGAGAAGGAGATTTAAAAGAGCATTTTTGAAAATTTGATTGGAGAGAATATAATTTTCAGTACCCCTGTGCTGAGGCTTCCCCATGAATTGACAATATCCATGAATTAAACCATTGGATGGCTTAATAGCCAGAGAGAGATCACAGATCACGTAGACAGAAACGAACACATGTGTGTTGTCATTGAAGTGCTTCCCACACACCAATGAAATTCACCAGCAGAGAATTTGTCCTGTACTATGAGTGATTTTAGGCGAGAAGAAGGAAATTAAATTGTGCTTTTAAACATACTGCTTTTGCTGGAAGGCATAAAAAAATGTGAAAACAGGTGGTAATGGAGCAATGAATGTTTTCTTTCCTTTATTTTGTTATAATGATGTTTGTGCATTGATTGGACTTGAGAGAAAAACAATCCTTCTAAACACATTTTCTCCCTGAAAAATGCTCCCCATCTCTTAGTGTTTTAAAGTCATATATTTTTCTTACAGCCTCAGGAGCTCAGTTAGTGCAGGTCTCTTCTGAAAACAATGGAAACTGTTCTCAGCCTCTTTAGTGCCTAGAGCAAGACAGCAAATGAGACTCATGAGAATTTGGGGCTCAGACAGTTCCAGATGACATATGCGGCATAAGTGCCCATAGATGCGGCCTGTGGGGAGAGAGTGTTGGAGCCCCGAATCCTTGGTTACCTATTTACAACACAAGGGGCTAACCAGAGGTGTTTGGGGATAGAGGGTCCTAATGGAGGCAAAGGCATTTTCCCAACAAATGGGGCTGCCTGTGCTCCTCTGGGCATCTTCCTCTCACCTTGAAATAAAAGAGGTAAATCTTACCAACCACTTTGAAATGTCCCCTTTACATTTCTCCAGTTCATAGTGCTTTCCTTGGCATGTAATGATTACCCTATAGTTTTGAGTGTCTTAAAATATTTACCAAGTATTAAAAGATAGTAACACCAGAAACTTTTTATTTAAAAAAATCAATCAGAACCTTTTTATTAAAAAAATACAAATCAAAACCACACTGAGATACCATCTCATGCCAGTCAGAGTGGCTAAAATGAACAAATCAAGAGATTATAGATGCTGGTGAGGATCTGGAGAGATGGGCACCCTCCTACACTGTTGGTGGCAATGTAAACTGGTACAGCCACTCTGGAAGACAGTGTGGAGATTTCTCAAAAAATTATCAAGAGAACTCCCATATGACCCAGCAATAGCTCTGCCAGAGATTTACCCAAGGGATACAGAAGTGCTGATGCATAGGGGCACAGGTACCCCGATGTTCATAGCAGCACTTTCAACAATAGCCAAATCATGGAAAGAGCCTAAATGTCCATCAACTGATGAGTGGATCAAGAAGATGTGGTTTATATATATAGTGGAATACTACATGGCAATGAGAAAGAATGAAATATGGCCATTCTAGCAATGTGGATGGACCTCGAGGGTGTCATGATAAGCGAAATAAGTCAGGGGGAGAAGGACAGATACCATATGTTTGCACTCATAGGTCTAACAAGAGAAACCTAATAGAGGACCATGGGGAGGGGAAGGGGGAAAAGGAGTTAGGGAGAAGGAGGGAGGCAAATCATGAGAGACTCTTGAATGCTAAAAACAAACAGTGGGCTGAAGGCGGAGGGAGAAAAGGGAAGGGGGGTGATGGTCATGGAGGAGGGCACTTGTGGGGATGAGCACTGGGTATCATATGGAAATCAACTTGACAATAAACTAAAAAAAAGCCCAGTTTTTCTTTTTAAAAAAAAGTTTATAATGTCTAAGTATTTTATATAAAAGGATTTAATTAAGAAAATTTAAAGTTTATTTATTTATTTTGAGAGCACACCGGTGCACATATGCACAGGGAGGGGCAGAGACAGAGAGAATCCCAAGCAGGTTCTTCCCATCAGCACAGAGCCCTATGTGGGGCTCAAACTCACGAACTGTGATATTATAACCTGAGCCAAAATCAAGAATCAGATGCTTAATGTATTGAGTCACCCAGGTACCTCTAAAATACTTAATTTAAAATATTAATAAGAAATACCAAAAACACTAACATTTTTTGGTTTGTATATGGAAGATAGGATTATATTTGACTTTTGCTTTTATTTTTTGTTTATCTATAGTGCAGTGAACATGTATTACTGTGTATTTCTCTTTCTTTTAAGAGCAGGGGGTGAGAAATACAACCTCAGAAATCAACAAGAAGACTGGTGAACTTGTATTTAAAAATATTAAATACTTCTTGAGTCAAAAGACACCAGAAATAAATGTAAAAGACAAGGGATACACTGGGAACGAAGACTGCAATATATATAGCAGAACAAGAGTTTCAATTATTTCTAATAATTAAATCAACAAGAAAGAGAAAAAAAACAATAAAAAATTGGACAAAAAAATCACAGTAATTCATGGGAAGTCAAAGTTAAATGTCCAATAAACATATAAAGAGATCTTAACCTCACTAAAAACCAAGGAAATAGAAGCTGAGACCACCAATGAAATATCATTTTTGCCTATAAGTTTAGGACATCTTGAAAATTGGTAATATCCAGAGCTAGTGAGGACATGAATTCTCTTAAAAATTTTTAAAGGCTAATAGTACCCAATGTTTATGAGGATAGTACTTTTAAAATTGTCAGAGTGCTTTATTCAAAAAATGGTGCTGGGAAACCTGGACAGCTTTATGCAAAAGAATGAAACTGGATATCTTTCTTTCTTCCTTCCTTCCTTCCTTCCTTCTCTTTCTTTCTCTCATCTCTTTCTTTTTTCTTTCTTTTCTTCCTTCCTTCCTTTCTTTTCTTTTCTTTTCTTTTCTTCTCTTTTCTTTTCTTTTCTTTTCTTTTCTTTTCTTTGAGAAAGGAATAGCAAGGGTATATACACCAGGAGAAGAGACAGAGTGGAAGAGAGAGGGAATCTTAAGTAAGCTCCACGCTCAGCATGGAGCCTGACTCAGGGCTCAATCCCAGGACTCTGTGATCATGATGTGAGCTGAAATCAAGAGTTAGACCCTCAACTGAGTGAGCCACCCAGGCACCCCTACACTGGACCACTTTCTTACACTATACACAAAAATAAACTCAAAATGGATTACAGACTTTAATGTGAGACCTAGAACCATAAAAATCCTAGAAGAGAGAACAGGCAGTAATTTCTCTAACATCTTCCATAGAAACGTTTTTCTAGATATGTCTCCTGAGGCAAGGGAAATAAAAGCAAAAATAAATCTTTGGGACTAGAGCAAAATAAAATCTTATGCACAGCAAAGGAAATAGTCAATAAAACTAAAAGACAACCTACTAAATGGGAGAAGATATTTACAAATGACATATCTAATAAAGTGTTAATATCCAAGATATATAAATGGCTTGTACAACTCAACACCCAAAAAACAAATCCATTTAGGGGCACCGGGGTGGCTCAGTCAGTTAAACATCTGACTTCAGCTCAGTTCATAATCTCACAGTTCATGAGTTTGAGTCCTGCACTGGACTTTGTGCTGACAGCTCAGAGGCTAGAGTCTACTTCTGGTTCTGTGTCTCCCTCTCTCTCTGCCCTTCCCCTGCTTGCACTCTGTCTCTCTCTCTTTTTATCAAAAATAAGTACAATAAACATTAAAAATTAAAAAAAAAACAAATCCAGTTAAAAAATGGACAGAGGATATGAACAGACATTTCTCCAAAGAAGACATATAGAAGGCCAAAAGACACATGAAAAGATGTTCAACATCACTCATCATCAGAGAAATGCAAATCAAAAACTACAGTGGGATACTACCTCCCACCTGTCAGACGGCTAAAATAAAAAACATGACAAACAATAAGTGTTGGTGAGGATGTGGAGAAAAAGGAATTTTTGTGCACAGTTGGTAGGAATGCAAACAGGTGCAGCCACTTTGGAAAAACAGTATAGAGTTTCCTTAGAAAGCGAAAAATAGAACTACCATATGATCCAGCAATGACACTATGGGGTATTTACCGAAAGAACACAAAAACACTAATTTGAAAGGACATATGCACCCGTGTGTTTATTGCAGCATTATTTACAAGAGACAGTCTATGGAAGCAGCCCAGTGTCCACTGGTAGACGGATAGATACAGATGTGCCATGTATATTATTATATATAATAGATCTATGAATACTATTCAGCCAAAAAAAGAATAGAGTCTTGCCAGTTGCAACAACATGGATGGAAGAAGAGAGTATAATGCTAAGCAAAATAAGTCAGTCAGAGAAAGACAAATACCATATGATTTCACTCATATGTGGAATTTAAGAAACAAAACAAACAAAGGGAAGAAAGAGAAAGAGAAACCAGGAAATAGACTCTTAACTAGAGAGAACTGATGTTCCCCAGAGGGGAGGTGGTGGCGGGTTGTGTGAAATGGGCGGTGGGGATTAAAGAGTGCTCTTATCGTGATAAAAACACACACACACATAAAAGAAAGAAGGAAAATTGGCAGAGCACTTCCTGAAGAGAATCGGTGGTATATGTCCAACATTCAGTGCGCATTCCCCGTACTCCAATTTTAGCCCAAAGAAATGATTACCCACGTACATACGAGAAGAGGCCTGAGTCACAAAACATTGGAAACAATGCAAACGTTCAGCACCAGAGAGTGGTTACATAAAGAATCGTTAATCCTTTCTATTGAAAACCACGCAGCACCCAAAAAGATTTAGGAAGACATATATGGGCAAACGTGACAAGATCTTAAACATGAAGGCAGTATAAAACAGAGGTACCCACTGAGGGCTTTAACACTGCCTGCCTGGACTCAAATCCTGGTGCTGTTTCCTGGTTGTCTGAGCTGAGGTAAGCCTTCTATGCTTCCATTTCCTTGTTTATAAAATGAGGGAAATGACAGTACGCTCCTCGGAGGTGTTTTCTTTTTTCTTTTCTTTTTTTTTTTTTTAATGAGAGTTAAGTAAGGGATTTGAATCATACCTGTCTCATGTATCAACAAGTGCTACTAGGTCTCATAGATTAAATGAGAAAATTACATTGTAACACACCAAGAATGGTATCAAAGCTTTAATATTAGAGATAGTATTTCTATATGCACATGCCTACACACACATGGAAAATGATCCAGGAGAAAACACACCACATTACTATTTATTTTATAAATAAAATTTATTTCTGAGGAAGGGAGAGGCTTGGGTGGGTCTGGAACAGCCCATCAACTTTTTACCTTGTGTTGTTTACTTTTTCACAGCAGTAAATGTAACTTGTGTAAGCACCATAGAAAGCAATACAAATATTTAAAAACCTTAAAACATACAACAAGCTGTATCTAAGGGAAGTCAGCACAGGTTTTGACTGTAAGCTCTAAGTTTTAGAGAGTTGCAAATGTTTCACTCAAGGAAGTTGAACAGTTGTGCAACTTTCAATACTGTTTTCTATCTGTTTTGGCTATACAAGCAACTTCCTTAGCAACGTGAGTTCAGGCCTTGGTTAACGATGCTTTGCAGAGAACAGATATCAATGATCCGTCTTGTGAACTGGCCGGTGATCACCAATGATGATGCCTTCCAGAGTTGAATAGGGGTCAAGTTTAACTTGTCTTCATCATGTGTGTTAGTTAAAAAAAATTTTTTTTTAATTCATTTTTGAGAGACAGAGCACGGGCAGGGGAGGGGCAGAGAGAGAGAGAGACACACACACAGAATCTGAAGCAGGCTCCAGGCTCTGAGCTGTCAGCACAGAGCCTGATGCAGGGCTCGAACCCACGAAACGTGAAATCATGACCTGAGCCGAAGTTGGATGCTTAATCGACCGAGCCACGTAGGTACCCTTGTGTCGTAGTTTTAATTGCACTTCTCCTCTATCTTACACCTCTAAGCAAAGAGGATGGGACGTCCAACTGTGCAGGATTTATACTGAGTTTTTTTTTAATGTTTTATTTATTTTTGATACAGAGAGAGACAGAGCATGAGAGGGGGAGGGGCAGAGAGAGAAGGAGACACAGAACCGGAAGCAGGCTCCAGGCTCTGAGCTGAGCTGAAGTCGGAGGCTTAGCCGACTGAGCCACCCAGGTGCCCTTATACTGAGTTTTTGGAAGAAATGCTGGTAAAGAGAGATCCCAGGGTGAAAGAGAAACTTCCCATTAGGTGCAGTGTGCCTTGGGCCTCCTGATACACTCTTGGGTCAATCTGGATAAAGAAGCATTTCACTTTCTAAAATTCATTATTAAAAGAAAAAACTATGTTTTTGTAAATTTTATTTTATTTATTTAAAAATTTTTTTTCTGTTTTTTATTTATTTTTGAGAGACAGAGAGAGACACCACAAGCAGGGGAGGATAAAGAAGCATTTCACTTTCTAAAATTCATTATTAAAAGAAAAAAACTATGTTTTTGTAAATTTTATTTTATTTATTTAAAAATTATTTTTTCTGTTTTTTATTTATTTTTGAGAGACAGAGAGAGACACCACAAGCAGGGGAGGGGCAGAGAGAGAGGGAGACACAGAATCTGAAACAGGCTCCAGGCTCTGAGCTGTCAGCACAGACCTCCACGTGGGGCCTGAACCCACGAATGGTGAGATCATGACTGGAGCCGAAGCTGGACGCTTAACCAACTGGCGCCCCATGTAAATTTTATTTTTTATTTCAGAAAGAGAGAGAACATGTGATTGAGGGGAAGGGGCAAAGGGAGAGAGAAAGAGAATCTTGAGCAGGCTCCATGTTGTCAGGGCCAGACTTGGGGCTCGATCCCACCAACCTGGGATCATGACCTGAGCTGAAATCAAGAGTTAGATGCGTGACTGACTGAGCCATGCAGGTGCCCCTAAAAGACGATATTTTTAGAAATATTTAAATAGAAATATCATACAAGACTCATGTGTAAGCCACCCAGATTTAACTGATTTAAGTACTTTCACATAAATTTTCATTTAAAAAATTTTGGTGAATACTGCACAGCTACAGTTCTCTCTGCTCCCCCCTCTTTAATTTCACTCCCTTTCACAGAGGTGCCAGTCTCCTGAACTGAGTGTCTAACAGGCATGCTTTTTTTTTTCTTTTATAGTTTATTGTCAAGTTGGTTTCCATATAACACCCAGTGCTCTTCCCCACAACTAGCCTCCTTCGTGCCCATCGCCCCCCTTCCCCTCTCCCCCATCAACCCTCAGTTTGTTCTCAATATTCAAGAGTCTCTCATGGTTTGCCTCCCTCCCTCTTCCTAACTCTCTTTCCCCCTTCCCTTCCCCCATGGTCCTCTGTTAAGTTTCTCCTGTTGTACTTATAAATGAAAACATATGGTATCTGTCCTTCTCTGCCTGACTTATTTCACTTAGCATGACACCCTCGAGGTCCATCCACTTTGCTAGAATGGCCAGATTTCATTCACTGTCATGTAGTATTCCATTGTACATATAAACCACATCTTCCCACAGAAATATGTGCTTCATTTGGGACTTTGGCAGGTACATGCGAGTGAGCTACCTGAGGTAGTTGACTAAGAGTTCCATTTGCAAATGTGTAGACGGTGATGAGGAAGCTCAGAAAGAGCTGGTGAATCACCCTGGAGAGTCATCATCACGTCTAGGCTTGGAGGGACATGTTGGAAGTACCTGCCTTAGACCGAGATAGACCTGCCGCCAGAGGGGCCGGCTGCCTGACTGCAGCTGTGGCACAAAGGCCGCTGACAAGGAGCCAGTGGGCGGGCAGCCTCCGTCTCCTCCTCCCTTTAGACTCCTTCTGGTGCCTCCAATTGGACAAACCCAACAAAAGCCACAGGAAGAAGCGCTCCCTCACAAAGTCCATAAAGCCTCCCAGGGCCAGAACATGGCGGAGAAGGCTAGCAGGGGGATCTGACAGCGGAAAATATGTATCCAAAACAAAACAAAGCACTGGTATGGTTGGCGGATGTACTTGAAGAGTATCTGATTTTTATATGCGCTTTTGCTACTTGATTTTTTTCATTTGCCATTAGGGTTTTGATATTTTATCTATGCTGAAGAAACATACCTCCAATTCATATATTCATTTTAACTGTTCTAGAGTTTCCCATCGTTTCGCCATGGCAAGCTGTGCTGTAACGAACAGGCTTATGTACAGATGGCCAACCCACATATGCAAAAACCTGGCTTGTAACATACACATGAGAGTGTGTTTGTTGAGTTTAGATTATGTACACATCAGCATTACTAAGTATTGCAAAACGGCCCGTATGTAATTATACCAGCTTTCACTCCCACAGGCCAACTATGAGAGCCCCCATATCTGATCCTCCACTCTTACCACAGTCAATTAGACTTGAAAACCTTGCCAACCTCAGGGCTCTGAAATCATAGCTCATTGTGATTTTACTTTGCATTTCCCCGTTCAAGATCGCAGTTTACTTTGTTATGCTTATAATCCCCAACAGTGACACGAAAGGCATGACTAAGCAATTATTACCATGAAGCACGTGTTAGTGCTACTGATGTTCCCCGTCAGTGGCCATTATAAAATATGCCTTCAGCTGATTCCTCACGTCTTGCATTCCTTGGGTTTTCTAACATGCAGCCCACGAATACTGGAGCACCTGTGGGTGCTTTTGTGAACGAACACTTGCTGACCTATTTACTCATAAGAAAACAACTCAGAACAGTCTTGGTTTTCCATGTTTTCTTGTCATTTCCCAAGGATAGTGTTAAAGTGCAAGTCACTTGGAAAATGAGTCCCAAGATTTTTTTTTCACATGAGAAAGAGTGGATATTTTTAAGAAGAAGGAAGAAAGAAAATATTTGGGAAAAAGGTGCTATGACACAACTGGTGTTGGACAGTGCGTTTGTTTAAAATTTTTAAAGCTATAATGTGCATATGTGCGCATGGAATATTTTAGGGACAATATTCTAGAAACAAGAAATGGTTGCCTCTGGGAAGGAGACTGAGAATTTCAGGCTTAAGATGAGAAATAAATTCAGTTTCCATTATGTAACTCTTGACATTTTTGGGGCGCCGGGCTGGCT
Source organism: Suricata suricatta (assembly GCF_006229205.1). NCBI lineage: Eukaryota > Metazoa > Chordata > Mammalia > Carnivora > Herpestidae > Suricata > Suricata suricatta. Next base: position 75,687,315 of record NC_043711.1, on the reverse strand, counting down.
AAGTGAGTGGAGTGTGCAACTCTTGATCTTGAGGTTATGGGTTTGAGCTCCATGTTGGGTGCAGAGATTACTTAAAATAATAAAGGGTTTTTTAAAACAATGTTTATTTATTTTTTCGGAGAGCACAAGCGGATGGAGGGGCAGAGAGAGGGGGACAGAGGATCTGAGGCAGGCTCTGTGCTGACTGGCTGACAGCAGCGAGGCCCAGTTTGGGGCTTGAACTCATGAACCATGACCTGAGCTGAAGTCAGATGCTCAACTGACTGAGCCACCCAGGTGCCCCCCCTGCCTTTTATAATGTTTATTTATTTTTGAGAGAAGGAGAGAGAGAGGAGGCAGAAACAGAGGGAGACACAGAATCTGAAGCAGTCTCTAGGCCCTGAGCTGTCAGACAGAGCCTGATGCAGGGCTCGAACTCACAAATGGTGAGATCATGACCTGAGCCAAAGTCAGACACTTACCTGACTGAGCCACCCAGGTGCCCCCAAAAATAAAATCTTAAAAAAAATTATAGAACTCTTGGCATTCTTGGCTTTTGTTTTACCACCTCCAAACCAACCAGAGAATATGATCTGACTAAAACACAGATTTGTGACTTTTTCATCCCAAATAATTTAGTTCTAACTTGCCATCAAATTAATTATTAAAAACAGAGCTATGTGAAAGGGAAATTAACTCCCTAAAATTATAAAACAGGAATGTCAACACTTTGACGTTATGTTTTTGCCTCCACAGATTTCCCTTTAACAAATAATCCGCGTTATGCTTCCAGTTTAAAAGTCAATAATGGACAGAGGCCAGTTTCACATCCTGGAAAAGAAGGGCAAACAGCTATCAACGTATTGCAAAACTATTTAGAAAACTTCAGGCCAGCTTCATGTTTTTATTTCAGGAAAGCGTGATCTTTACTTTTCCATCTATAAAACAGATAACAATGTGACTGCACTAGGTTGAAATTTACTTTTTTCTTGTTTTATTTAAGAAAAGATGTTGCTGTATATTCCTCTCTTATCTCTGACACACTTACCCAGGTAGACAGCAAGCTGATGGTCATCCTGTGTCTCCTCACATGTGACTACTTTATCTTCTGCTGACTCAAGGTAATGGCTTTGTGATGCTTTAGTTCTCTGCCCTGGTGGAGCCCTGACCCCCAGAGAAGGGACACGCACTTTCTGGATGAGTGACATCTTCCTCAGAGCAAGGCAACTATCCAGATCGACCAAGTCCCTTTTCCCATAGGCTCAAATAAAGAATTCCCACCTAGTGAATATTAAAAAAAATTTTTTTGGACCAATCAATACCTGAAAATGCTGTTTTGATTTGGGGGTTAGTTGTATGTTGACTGACTGGTTTTTTCGGGAAGTGATGTGAAAAGTGTTCTTATAATAGTCGTTATACTAGTTATGATTATTATTTTATACACTGATTATTATTTTATACACTGATGTCTACTTGTAGACATAATTATATAATCATTTACAGAGTGTTTAAAATTTGGAAGAAGTTTTATAAACTTTCTCCCCTTCTCCCTATATAACAAATTCTTTTAGACCTTTAAGGAAAATTTTAAAATCAAAATCCACGTAGAAAAATCCATTCAGGAGCGCCTGGCTGGCTCAGTCAGTCAATAGGGTATGTGACTCTTGATAAGTTTGAGCCCTATGTTGGGTGTAGAGATTACTTAAAAATAAAATCTTTGAAAAAAATTTTAATGCTTATTTATTTCGGAGAGAGAGGCAGAGAGAGATAGAGACATAGAATCTGAAGCAAGGTCCAGGCTCTGAGCTGTCAGCCCAGAGCCTGATATGGGGCTTGAACCCGCAAACCATGGGATCATGACCTGAGCTGAAGTTGGACGCCTAACTGACTGAGCTACCCAGGTGCCCCCAAAATAAAATCTTTAAAAAAAAGTCCATCCATTTATTCATTCTTTCATCTCTTCATTTACTCAACAAGTTTAAACTGAGTGTACACTATGTGCCAGGTACAGATGAGTATCTGAGAAAAAAAAAGAAAAGAAGAAAACCCACAGTACCTACAAAATGGGATATGATAGTACATTATAAGAGGTATGACATGTAGATGACTAAGCTCAATAAAGAACAATATGGGCTGTAATGTTGGCTGAATCCAACATTAGCTATTGTCAGTTAGCTATTGCTCTCACATCCTTATGTCATACAGCACTAATTATTTCTTTGCTCAGGAGTCTGGAAAGTTGTCTGGCTCAGCCCGGGTGACTTGACTCAGCTCCATGTATTTTTCATCTTTCTCCTGGGACCAGTGGAGAATAATGGGTTAGTGTGCACATGTTTGTTTCATTCTGATGGCAGAGGACAAGCAGAAACACATATGGCTTAAGGCCTAGACACTGAACTGACACACTGTCACGTCTTTCCATATACTATTATCCAAAGTAAGTCACATGGCCAAACCGAAAGTCAAAGAGTTAGGAAATGGTATGATACCATTCCTCTCAGTAACGTCTGTGGCCTTTTGTAATCACAGTAGTCAAAACCACTATCTCTACCACATGGTGATGAAGCTGGGGCCTTGTGACCACCAGTGCAGGCTTATGGTTTTGGTAGTTATGGATCCAGATGCACCTCCAAGTTCACAATTTGATATTCTTCATATTATACCTGTAGCGGCTGCTGTCACAGCCCACCCATGCTCCTTGTTGACATCGACCTTCAGTGTGTAGGCCCCGCATCCAGCTACCAGGGCCTCCCGCTCCAGAGCCGAATCTGCCCACCCACAAGACAGACCAGAGTGCCCAGGAATTGGCATTGGCCCTGATTGGCCCTGGATGACTGACTGATGGGCAGTGGCAGTGGGACACCCTAAGGTGCATTCTGCTCTGGCTCCCAGAGATCTTCGACAGATGCAGCTCAGGCTCTCCAAGTGGTCACTCCCTTGGTAATTCACCTTGATTGGGTGCTTTCCTATATTATCCCACTCATCCTCCCCTCCGGGCTTCCTGAAACTGCTTCCCACATAAACCAGTACTCTGAGTCTTTGCCTCAGAGTCAGCCTCTGGGGTTTCTGCATTAAGGATGATCAATGCCTTGGGTCATCTCAGGAATTAATGGCCCCAGTCAGCCACTAAATGACCAGATGGCCTCAGGTGAAACACTTTTGAAAGTGGTCAGTCTAAGGTAGGATTTTTGTTTTCAGATAAGGTACTAAACAGACTGGTTGGATAGTTAATTTTCTTTTCAAGAAATCTTGTTTTCCCTGGGGTACTTGGGTGGTTCAGTTGGTTAAGTAGTCAACTTTGGCTCAAGTCATAATCTCACAGTTCATGGGTTTGAGGCTGCAGTGAGCTCTGTGCTGACAGCTCAGAGCCTGGAGCCTGCTTCAGATTCTGTGCTCCCTCTCTCTCTCTACCCTACCCCCACTCATGCTCTGTCTCTCTCAAAAATAAATAAAAACATTTTTAAAAAATCTCCTTGTTTTTTCTCTGACTATAAAAATGAAACATGATCATTGTAAAATTTTGAGGTAATAAATAATAATTTAATTAATAATTATTATATATAATTAATTTAATTTGAAATAATAAATGAAAGTAAAGTGAAAATAATTTAATTATCACTTGGTGATTGTTTTTAATGTTTATTTATTTTTGACACTTAGAGAGACAGAGTGCGAACAAGGGAGGGGCAGAGAGAGAGGGAGACACAGAACCCGAAGCAGGCTTCAGGTTTTGAGCTGCCAGCACAGAGTCTGAAGTGGGACTCGAACCCATGAACCGTGAGATCATGACCTGAGCCAAAGTTGGCCACTTAACCGACTGAGCCACTCAGGCACCCTCACTTGGTGATTTTTAAATTATAGTAAGTTTTCAGGATTTTATTTATTTATTTATATTTTAAATTAAATTTAATTTTTTTTAGAGAGAGAAAGTGCGCGAGAGTGGGGGGAGTTGGTCAGGGGAAGAGAGGGAGAGAGAGAATCTCAAGATGGAGCCCAACACAGGATTCAATCTCACAACCCTGGGATCATGACCTGAGCTGAAATCAAGAGTTGGAGGCTCAACTGACGGAGCCACTCAAGCACCCCTATTTATTTATTTAAAGATTTTCATTACAGTATAGTTAACATAGAGTGTTATATTAGTTTCAGTTGTACAATATAGTGATTCAACACTTCCATATACCACCCGGTGCTCATCATGGCAAGTTCACTCCTTTATATGCATCACTTCTTTTCACCCATCTGCCCTTAAGGATTTTAAATTATGGCTCTTTCAATCCCAACAATCTGTGTTCTTTTGTTTGTTTATCTCCCCCTGGTTTTATAGAGATACGATTAACAGACAACACTGTATAAGTTTAAGGTGTACAACATAATAATTTGACTTACATATATTGTGAAGTAATTACCAAAAAACTTTAGCTAACATCTGTCAATTCATATAGATACAAAAAAATTATATTTTTTGCTCTTGATGAGAATTCTTAGGATTTAGTCTCTCACTGCCTTTATGTGTCATATAGCAGCAGTGTTAACTACTGTCACCATGTTGCACATTACATTCCCACTACTTCCTTATCTTTTAAATAAAAATTTGTGCCTCTTGTCCACCTTCCTCCTATTTCCCAACTCCACCATCCCTGCCTCTAGGGATCACAAATCTGGTCTCTTTTTCTATAAGTTTGGGTTTTACTTTGTTCTGCTTTTTGGACTCCACATAGACATGAGAACACTGCTTGGGCTCTGGCTGTCCTCAGGGACTGTGATCCTCCGATTTCTGCCCTTGTTCTGTTGTATACAGACACAGCCTGAGGTAAACTGCTGGCACAGCGTCAGGAAGAAATGGCTGCTGGGCCCTTATGTGACAGAAGAGGAAACTCTGACTGCAAACAGGATTTTCTTGGTCAAGGAACAGAAACTACCAACCAGTCTTTTCAAGCTCAGACCAGGAGTTTAGGGGAAACAAAGTAAGTTACAGAACGTAGTAGAGAAATTTAGGAAATGAAAGTCTATAGCCTCAGCAGGAAGTTCACTTGGGCGATTGGACTATTTTTCTCAAACTGCAAAGAATCAAAGGGCCGGAACAGGACAGCTAGAGTTAGAAAGACTGACTTTGATCATAAGAAGACCCGCGGTGTGGGCTATCAAGTAAGGTAGAAGTGGGCCTAGTTGTATTTTTAAAAATAGGAAACATTTTGCAAGATGACATACAGCTAGATTGAGACCAGGGAGAAGCACTGTGAGAAGACAACCCCAGGAAGTAACGAATAGTAAGGAAAGCATTAAATCTATGGTAGTCACAGCCCTAAGACAAAGACTTGAGTTCAAGCCATTTATGGGGCGGACATCACAGAAAGTCCAAGTGAGGAAGTGGAGAAGATGAGGTAGGGAGGGAGGAGAGGAAGGCTTTTCAGCATGGCTGCCTACTTTCGGAAACTGAGGCTCAGTCTCACTGGCACCACAGCAGAAGAAATACCCAGCTCAGCCTTCCCCAGCTATGGAATCATGAGCACATGAAATGGTTATTGGTTTAAACCACTGAATTTTCTTTACGAAGAAATAGGTAACTGAAAGAAGGGGGGGGGAGACTAGACTGATGGGTTAAGCAGAATGACCCCCAAAGATGTCCACTTCCTAATCCCTGGAACTTGTAAGTATGTTACATTACATGACAAAAGGGACTTTGCAGATGGCATTAAGGTTAAGGATCTTAAAATAGGAAGATTGTCTCGGATCATCTGGGCATAACCTAATCACAGAAAGCCTTGTAAGCAAAGAACTTTCTCCAGCTGGAATCAGAGAGACATGGTATAAGGAAAAGTAGAAGATGTTAAATCTATAAGGAAGATTTGACCTACTTTGCTGGGCTGGGGGTGGAGGCGAGGAGGGGAACGTGCAAAGCATAAGTAACACAGGAAGTCTCTCAAAGAAGCAGAGACTGGCTCTTGGCTGACAACCAGAAAGGAAACGGAGACCCCAGTTCTACAACCAAGGAAAACTGAACTTGGCCAACAACCTGAATGGGCTTGGATGCCAACTGATCCCCAGGCTCTCCAGCAGGGAACAAAGCCCCACCAGCACTGTGACTATAGCTTTGTGAAACTTTACGCAGGGAACCCAGCTGAACCACGCCTGGACTTCTGACCTGCAGAACTGTAAGATAAGAAATGGGTGTTGTTTTAAGCCTCTAGGTGGTAATTCATTACAGTAGCAATAGAATACCTATACCCGGGGTGTAAACTGACCACTGCAAGGCAATTTGAGCCACATGGACTTCAAGGAGTGTGCCCCAGGCCACAGGCAGAGGGAACAATAGCCGACTATGGAAGATGGCGGAGAAGGCTCTCTGAAGAAGGAGGAGTTTGTTTCAGCAGGACTTTGAAGGAACACTGTGTTAGGTCAGACTCCTCCCAGAAGCTTGCCCCGAAACAAGGATTTTAGGGCAAGTGGTTGTTTTAGGTGATAATCCCAGGACATACCAGCAGAGGAATGAGAAGGTGAGACAGAGAAAAGAAAGAAGTCAATAAAAATGAATTATCAAGCAAGTGAACAGTTGTAGGCAAAGCGCTCAGTTCTCAGTCAGAAGGTATAGGGAAGCCATATAGACTATATATGAGATGGGCCATATTTGAGGGACAATAGGACGGGATGATCAGCTCCTATGGTCATTGGCTGAAAGTTTCCTGGGGACACTGATGTGCTGGCACTTCTGGCCCCTCGTGTGTGTGCAGAGCAGCCACCAGCAGCAGCAGAAAGCGCTCAGGCAGAAAGTTGCAGGTGCTGGCAGTTGGCAGTCTGGGTGGTATGAACTGAACCGGTGGGGGTCCAGGGGTACGGGTGAAACACCAACAGTATCTGCTGCAAGGGGTGAGGGTTTACCAGGCACAGACCAGAGAAGGTGTTCCAGATGGAGGGAGATACGTATGCACACCGTGGCATGAAAAACACACAAAGGGGTGTTGTAAAGTGGTTAGTGGAGTTGGGTCTGGAGTCAGATGAGCAGGACTGAGTTCTTATTCCATCTCCTCACTCACTGTGCCTCCTTGGGCAAGTGACTTCACTGACCTTTGTGATATCTATACAATGGGAATTGTCTATGTACCTACCTTACTGGGTTGTCACAAGGACTAAATTAAATGTTTTAAAAGGGTATCATAGACTCTTACTTAATACCATATACAAAAATTAACTCAAAATGGATCGATGATCTGAATGTAAGAGCTAAAGCGATAAAAACCCTTCAAAGAAAACATAGGACAAAACCTTCATGACATTGGATTTGTCAATGAATTTTTGGATAGGACATCAAAGACACAGGCAGCAAAAACAAAATAGACAATTTGACTCCATAAAAATTAAAAGCTTTTGTGCATCAAAGGATATATCAAAAAAGTGAAAAGACAACCTATAGAAAGGGAGAAAATATTGCAAATCATCTATCTGATAGATTAATATCTGGAAAATATAAAGAGTTCCTATAATTCAAAAACAAAAAACTAAACAACCTAAATAAAAATTAACAAAGGGCTTGAACAGACATTTCTTGAAGAAACATGAATGGCCATAAGCACATAAAAAGGTGCTCATTGGGGTGCCTGGTTGGCTTGGTCAGTTAAGTGTCCAATTCTTGATTTTGGCTCAAGTCATCATCCCATGGTTTGTGGGTTTGAGCCCTGCATTGGGCTCTCCTCTGACAGTGTGGGTCCTGCTGGGGTTCTGTCTCTCCCTCTCTGCCTCTCCCTCACTTGCTCTTTTTCTCTCTCAAAAATAAATAAATAACCTTAAAAAAAAGATGCTCTTTATCGCTAATCATTAATGAAATGTATATCAAAACTAGAATGAGATCTTACCTCATACCCATTTATGATGGCTACTATAAAAAACAAAAACCACCATCACCACCAGAAACAACAAAAAACCCAGAAAATAGCAAGGTGTGGAAAGGGCATGACAGAATTGGAATCATTATGCACTGATGTTGGTAATGTAAAATAGTACAGCCACTGTGGAAAAAGTATATCAGTTCCTCAAAAAATTAGACACAGAATTTACCATATAATCCAGCAATTCCACTTCTAGGTATACACCCCAAAGAATCGAAAGCAGGATTTGAAAGAGATATTTGTATATCTATATTCATAACAGTATTATTCACAATAGCCAAAAGGTAGAAGCAATTCAAATGTCCATTGATAGATGAATGGATAAATAAATTGTGATATATACATACAATGGAATATTATTCAGCCTGAAAAAGGAAGGACATTCTGACACCTTCTACAATATGAATGAGTCTTGAGGACATTATGAAAAATGAAATAAGCAGGTCAATAAAGACAAATACGGGAGCTCCTGGGTGGGTCAGTTGGTGAAGTGTCTGACTCTTGATTTAGGATTAGGTCATGATCTCATGGTGGTGAGATTGAGCCCCATGTCGGGCTCCACGCTGATCATGGAGCTGGCTTGGGATTCTCTCTCTTCTCTCTCTGCCCTTTCCCCACTTGCATGTGTGTGCTCTCTCTCAAAATAAGTAAACATTAAAAAAAAAAAGGAAGACAAGCACTGTATGATTCCACTTATATGAGTTATCTAGAGTAGTCAAAGTCATAAAGAAAGTAGCAAAAAAAAAAAAAAAAAAAAAGGAAAGTAGCAGGGTGGTTGCCAGGATGAGGGAGGGGATAATGGGAAGTTATTGTATAATGGGTACATAGTTTCCATTTTGCAAGATGAAAAAAGGTGTGGGGATTCATGGTGGTGATGGCTGCGTAACAATATGAATATACTTAATACCCCTGAACGGTACATTTAAAAATAGCTAAGATGGTACCTTTTTGTTATGTATATTTTACTGCAATTTAAAAAATTGAAAGAAAAAATAATTTTTAGAAAAGGAGTTTGATGCCTGGTCAGCCCTCAATAATGATAAATGCTCGTTTTGTTGTGCTGAGTGAGGGTGAATGTTGATTAGCTGGCTGTGCTCATGGATAGAGGACCTGGGGATATGGAGGCCCTAGGAAAATAGAGGACGTGGGGAAAATGGGTCCAGTGTGGGCATCAGGCCAAAAAGGTGGGCACCAGGTATGAATAAGAGACCTCTGTAGTCTGTGTTTAAAAGAACCATAATCCAGGACTTCTGAATCTAGGGATCATGGTTCCTAAGGAGTCTATGAATGAGATTCAGAAGGTCCATAAACTTGGATAGGAAAAAGGTTATCTCTATTTTCATGACTTTTAAACTAAAATTTATCTTTTCATTCGATGATGAGTATGGGAAACAAATCACAGTGCTATTGGCAGGAATTATCACTTTATCCCTAGTAAAAGACACAGAGATTTTCAGATTGCAAACTCATCACTACTCCAAAACATTGGTTTCTAGATCTGCAGTTAGATTTTGATATTTTGTGCATTAATAAAGAAACATATATAACAAATGCTTGTTTATTTTTAAATTTTGGTAAGTGCATTTCAGCATAACTGGTTTCCTTTGTATCCTTATGTATTTTGTTTTACAAATTTCAAGACATTCTTCTTTTTTTTTTAAATTTATTTATTTTGAGAGAGAGTGAGCAGGGGAAGGGAAGAGAGAGAGAGAGAGAGAGAGAGAGAGAGAGGAAGGGAGAGAACATCCTAAACGGGGTCCAGGCTGTCAGAATGGCGCCGGATGCAGGGCTCAATATTACAAACGGTGAGATCATGACCCGAGCAAAAATCAAGACTTGGATGCTTAACTGACTGAGCCACCCAGGTGCCCCTCAAAACATTATTCTAAGAAGGAGGTCCCCACACTTCACGAGGCCTGCAATGGATCCATGCAAAAACAAAAAAGAGAGTGTAAAAATCATAATCTCACACGCATTTAGTTGCAGTTATAGCTGGCTTTATTGAACATAGCTGTGTTCAAAGGGTCATGACCTGACTTGTGGCATTATACAAAATTATCTGATCATAAATTCATACGAGTAAAAGTGCTGACCACGTTTGCATGCCCGAGTGATAAATGCACATCGCTGGTTCTCAGTCCCTCTTCCCCATCAACGGCTGTGGCTGACCCTGGCTCTGAGCTTCACTGAGTCAGAGCCAGGTTTCTTTGGGAACAGATACGCTATCTGTGGGGGAATGCATGTGTGGGTGGAAAATACGCCTTTTGGGTTTTCTGACAGCACTCTCTTACCCTCACCAGCTGCCCTTCTCTCCTCCTTGATAGCCCTGTAAGAACAAAAATACTGACACCCAGTACTCTAGGTCTAGGAGCTGAGAGAGGGCAGTCACCATGGGCTCTTTCGGGAAAAGTAGAATTTGAGCACACATATTCAAATAAGTAATTATGTTCATGCTGAATATAGGGATGAATATAATTTCAGTTAGCTTAGTAATGGAGGGATTTAGGGCAAGTTTATGAGGCAGAAATGCCTAGCTGTTCTTGAAATTCTTTTCTTCTTCTTCCTTGGTCCTACAGACCACTTTTCCCAGCCTCCTTTGCAGTGGGGCAGAGCCACAGGACTGTGCTCCAGTTAATGGAAGGTTAGTGGATGTGAGGAGCATTGCTTCTAGACCTAGGCTCTAGAAACCTTCCCACAGGCAGACATCCTCCAGGCTTTTACCCCTTTTGCCACTATTTTTATGGTCCGTGTATAATCACAGAAGTCTTTATTAGCGGAAGGACAAAGGAGGCCATAGCATATCCCAGTTAAGGATGTATCTTTCCCATTAGCACTGGGAGAGGCCTGGTCTTGCCTAGATCATGGGCTTGTCCTTGAGTGAATCACGGTGGCCCGGGAGATGGATGACTGGGTCATGATCCCATCCCTGGGGTGAGATATTGGCCCTGTCAGCCTCATCAAGGCAGATGGAGTGCACTGGCTTCTCATTGCTGCTGTAACAATTTATCACAAACTTAGTTCCTTGAAATAATATAAATTTACTGTCTCACAGTTCTGGAGGTCAGAAGTCTAAAATGGGAACCCGTAGGCTAACATCAGGGTGCTGGCCAGGCTGCCTTCTGTTCTGAGGCTTTCGAGGAGAACGCATTGCCTTTTCAACTTTATAGACACCTCCTGTGTGTCATGGCTTGTCCCTAATCTCTCCACTTTCAAAGCCAATAACATCCATGTGATGCAGTCATCTTTCTGGTTCAAGTTCTATCTCCCTCTTCCACTTATAAGGACCCTTGTGATTAAAAAAAAAAAAAAAAAGAGGGGTGCCTGGGTGGCTCAGTCAGTGACTCTTGATTTCAGCTCAGGTTCATGAGACTGACACCTGTGTTGGGCTCTGCGCTGACAGTGTGAACCCTGCTTGGAATTCTCTCTCTGCCCCTCCTCTGCTCTCTCTCTCTCTCTCAAAATAAATAAACAAACATAAAAAAGACCCTTGTTATTACATTGGGCTCACTGGATAATCTAGGGTAATCTTCCACATTAAAGTCAGCTGATCAGTGATCTTAATTCCTTCTACAACCTTAGTTTTCCCTTGCCACATAATCTAACATAAGTATGGGTTCCAGAGATTATGACCTGGATATCTCTGGGGTCCATTACTCTGCATACCACATAGAACAAACACAATCACAATGAGATGAAGAGAAAGGTGGCTCCCCAAAGGAGGAAATGCTGGGAAGACAAGAAGCACATGTTCTTTCCCATAATTTAAGAGTTAAAGGGGTATGGGCACCCATCTTGGTGCACTTCATTTGTACCTTTTTAAAATTATATATATATATATTTTTTTTTTCAGAGAGAGCGAGAAAGAGCAAGCAGGGGAGGGGCAGAGAGAGAGAAGGAGACAGAGAACCTGAAGCAGGCTCCAGTCTCTGAGCTGTCAGCACAGAGCTCAATGCAGGACTTGAACTCACAAACCATGAGATCATGACCTGAGCCCAAGTTGGTTGCTTAACTGACTGAGCCACCCAGGTGCCCCTTGTACCTTTATTGAGCATTTGTAGCAGATGTTTGTGATGTCCTATGTCACATCTCAACTCACCTGATGTTAGCACATCTTTGATAGTTTGCATTATTTGCCAGAGTCATTTATAAAGTTTCCATGGAAACAGCTCTCTGCTTTCTCTAAGACAGTGGAAGATGGCTTAGGCAAATTCAGGTAACTTGAAAGTGCAAGAGAATTAATACTCAGGGAGGAAGCAATGTTTATCTAATGGGAGATGAAATCAAGAGTTAAACACCACAGCCTCTGGAGGATAAAATCAAGAGTTAAACGCCAAGGCCTCCATCCTCTGGTGGAACATTTCTGATGTGCTTTGTTCAAGGTTCTTCAGAAGATTCCAGTGGTTTGGGGGGTCTGGGTAGCTCAGGTAGTTAAGCATCAAACTCAGTCTTGATTTTTGGCTCGTCATGATCTCATGGTCATGGGATCCAGTCCCACATTGGGCTCTGAGCTGAATGTGGAGCCTGCTTAAGATTCTCTTTTGTCCTCTCTCTCTCCTTCTCTCATCTCCCCTGCTCATGCTCTCTTCTCTCAAAATAGATAAATACACTTTTTAAAAAAAGGAGAAGAAGATCCCAGTCCAGTAGTATTGAGCCTCGGTTGCCCACAATGGTAACCAGCTCCTTAGTGCACTTGTGTTGGCTTTTCCCCCTTCTCTGTCTTGTTCTTCCCAACCCTCACTCCTGCTTCCTTGGATCATCTCCTAAACAGATTACCTGTACCCGCAGCCTTCTCTCAGACTGCGCTTTTTTGGAGGAACCCAGCTAAGACTGCACTTATCACCGATGTTTTACAGAGGAGAGTCAGCAATGCAGGGCTCCACAGGGTAGAACCTGCCCGCACAGTCCAGTGCGGCTTGTTCATAGGCACCTGTTCTGCCTGGCTGGCATCTGGTCGGTTGGCTGGTGCCCATGTCATACAGGCCATCTCCCACTTACGAGCTCTGTCAACACCACAACATAAATCACCGTCCCTGACATGTCCTTCTCGGCTGGTTATGAGGTTCTATTTCAAGACTTGTGAGTAGGGAATATAAATATCTTAAGACACAGTCCTATTGGGCCATGTGCTAAAAAGGTCTGTGTTCCAAAAACGAGGAGAAAAGGTTATCCGAGGTTATTTTTTTTTTTTTCTTTTAGTTCAGGCTGAGGTCAGGGTTGTTTATTTGAATTCTGGCAATAACCCTGGGAATTTACTTAGGTGCCAAGGGAAACACGAGGACCGTGGACTCCAGAAAGAGTGTGCTCCCAGGCACAAAAGATAGCAGGTGTGAACCCGGAGGAAGGCACCAGGGCCTTGCCCCAGACACAACAAATGCCTGGTGACTTTTGTGGGGGAGGGTGGGGAGTCACACATTCTTTGTTGGCTAATGCAGACATCATTTAACCTATGTACCAGAGGGAGGTGAGGTAGAAGGCAGAGACTCGGACTTCAAGAAGACTTTTCTCATCTCACCCCGTCTCCCTGAGAGGCAGTATGTAGCCGCCATTCTCTTATGAAAACTTGCCGCTCCCCCAGGTGTGGGCAGAGCTACAAGTAGGGTCCTGGCACACTAAGCACCCTTGGCAGCCTCCTTTCCAGTTTCGGGGGAAGCTGACTCTGAGATGAAGAGCTGCATGGAGGAAGTCCAGTGAGGAGTGCTTTTGGGAAACATAAGACCTTTGAGGGAGAGGGGCACCTGGGTGGTTCAGTTGGTTCAGCTCAGGTCATGATCTCACAGTTCATGGGTTCGAGCCCCGTGTCAGGCTCCGTACTGACAACTAGCTTGGAGCCCAGAGCCTGCTTCGGATTCTGTGTCTCTTTGTCTTTCTGCCTCTCTCCTGTTCATGCTGTCTCTCAAAACTAAATAAAATTAAAAAAAAAAAAAAGACCTTTGAGGGAGAAAGGGAGGAAGGTTTGGGCAGATTGGGAAGTTGGGCTGTGATGCTGTCACTATACAGGTCTCCAACAAACCCTCTCCGAGCTCTGGAGCCGGGTGAGCCTTCAGAGTTGTCTTGACTTGGGACAACCAGTCTTTGGACTCAGGCTACTCCCAGGAAGACCATGTAGACTTAGTCAACGCAGCCTCCTGGCAACTAAGGGGCTAAGTATCTTAGTCCTGAAGTGGGGATCTTGACAAGGCACCAGACCATCCATTACACTTACCTTGTGCTATTGCCCCCTGGCCTCACAAAGGCCCCCACCCCCACCCCCATCTTCGGGACCTTCAACCTTCCCTGGAAACAAGAAGAGCTGCTTTTAACTTGCAGATGCTAGGGGCTGGCTACACACAAAAAACCAGAAACAGATCTGCATTTCAGTAAATTATCCTGGCCCTCAAGTTGAGTATTTTAGAGTCTTCAAAGCACTTTCAGACTTGGTCTTCCTCAGATCTTCCGATTAATGTTGACATTAACAATTAACATTAAATAGGATGGGATGATTCCCATGTGAAAGGTGGAAAAGCCAAGGTTTGGAGATGGTAAATGACTAAATGGCAAGGAGAGGAACCAGCCTAGAGCCCAGGTACTGCTTCCATCCTGCGAGAGAATAAAATACCTGGAGCTGTCCCATATATACTTGGCAGGGAGACCCTCCCCTAACGGTCCTGGGCTTACTTCAGAGCTACTAGAAAGAATGGCAGATTAGAAAGCAGTTTCTTTTCATTTTATTTTTATTTTTTTAAATGTTTTATTTATTTGTGATACAGAGAGAGACAGAGCATGAAAGGGGGAGGGGCAGATAGAGAAGGAGACACAGAACCAGAAGTAGGCTCCAGGCTCTGAGCTAGCTGTCAGCACAGAGCCTGACGCGGGGCTCGAACCCACGAACGTGAGATCTGACCTGAGCCGAAGTGGGAGGCTTAACCGACTGAGCCACCCAGGCTCCCCAAGCAGTTTCTTTTTAAAGAAGAATGGCTTTTATGCCCTAGGAAAGGAGAAGGATGCCAGTTGTGCCTGGTACAAAACCCCTTTCCTCTGGGACACCAGAGAAGATCTGGGCAGCATGAAGCTGAAGAAAAACAGTCTGTGCTTCAACTTGCCTCCCAGTGAAGCAGGGCCTCTATTCATTGGGCCTTCTCCGCCTTCTGCATACTCTCTGCACCCTGAGTCTGGAGGGCATTGCCATCACAGAGGCTGCCCTTGCTTCGTGATCCGGGAGGGAGGGGATCCTGGGTTTTTTTTCTTCTTACATTTATTTATTTAGAGAGAGAGAAAGAGAAAGAGAGGGCATGAGCAGGGGAGGGGCAGAGATAGAGGGAAAGACAGAGAATCCCAAGTAGGTTCCATGCTGTCAGTGTGGAGTCCGACAAGGGACTCGAGTCCAGGAACTGTGAAATCATGACTTGAGCTGAAATCAAGAGTCAGACACTTCACTGACTGAGCCACCCAGGCACCTCCGGAGGTGGGGACTTGTGTGCAGGACTTGGGTCAAGACACCTGGCCTCTCTCTCTGGGCTTGCCTTTCCTTATGAGGGAGGCAGATGATGCTGGGTGTTGAGAAAATTGGGTGAATGGAAAGTTCTCTGAAGGGGTTAAGAGGGTGGGATTGGGGAGCCACTAGACGCTGTTCTCTGGGTGTTGTTGGCTGGGTCCTTTAAGGCAAAACCACTGACGTAGAAACCCTTAAGCAAGAAGTTCATATGTGGATATTCCAGATGATTCTGGCACGAGGTCTGGGAATTATGTCAGCCTATGTGTCCCTGTTGTCATAGGCTGCTCTGAAAAGCCATTTTTGGGATGCTTCTACTCCTGCTCCAGCAGCCACCTCTGTGCGCCTCCTGTGCCACAGCTTTGTCACCAGAGTCCCCAACCTCGCGCTGCTTTTCTCTTTTTTTCAAAGTGTATTTATATTTTTGAGAGAGAGAGAGCTCACAAGCATGAGTGCACATACACACGCATGCAGGTGTCCAGGTGGGGGAGGGGCAGGGAGAGAAGGAGAGAGCATCCCAAGCAGATCCGTGCTGACACAAACCCAATGCAGGGCTCGATCCCACTACCTGGGAGATTATGACTTGAGCCGAGATCACAAGTTGGATGCTTAACGGACTGAGCCACCCAGGTGCCCCTGGTGCTTCTTTTCACTGGGGAAGGCCACCCCTGGGGACTGGAAGAAGCCGGCTGTGGAGGAGCGAGCACTGGAAAGGCGCCCCCGCTGGTGGGAGGCCAACAGGGGGAACCAGGAGCAGGAGGCTGACGTTGGGCAGAGGAGCAAGACTGCTTGGCCTTGAGGAAGAGGATGGAGACGAAGCTGAGGAGACTGAGGCAGCTTGGGGCACACGGAATGACGATGTTGACACCCATGAGGATGGTCGGACAGCACAAAAGAAAAACGTAAAGGAGAGACTGACAGACAGACAGACAGACAAGCCGCTGCGACCTGTTCATCTATATGCACCTTCAACTTCCTGTCTCAGAGTCTCTGTGCGTTCACCTCGCAGTAGGGTCCACAGCACCGCGGTCAGCGCCACTGCAGGCGACACTGGCTGCCCACCTCCCAGCAGAAACCACAGCGTGACATGGGGACAGGGCAGCAAAAGGAAACCCGAGTTCCAAGAGCCTCCTTTTTTCCTTAAAAGTACTTTGAAGAGGAATTCTTTTGAGTATTTTTACATTACACTTTAAATATGCATTAAATTTTTTTTAAATTTATTTATTTTTGAGAGAGACAGAGTGCAAATGGGGGAGAGGCAGAGAGAGAGGGAGACACAGAATCTGAAGCAGGCTCCAGGCTCTGAACTGTCGGCACAGAGCCCGATGTGGGGCTCAAATTCACAAACCACGAGATCATGACCTGAGCCAAAATTGGACACTTAACCAACTGAGCCACCCAGGTGTCCCTACACTTTATATTTTTCAACAGTGAAAAAACATACATAATACTCATACCTCTTACCTTACTAACATTTTTTGGACATGCATATATTTAACATGGTGTTAGGGGTCAGTCATGCTTAATGATCTCCAGTAACCAAACAAGACTTCAGAGTATCCTCTGTCCTACTTCTGACTTTGCTTGCAATGTGATCATGTTTATTATAATCTCAAAGGAGAAAAAAAAGTGCCTTGTAAAAAGAAGCAAAAACAAGAACAAAAAGTCTTATTCCAAGCATTCCATTCACTTTTTTGTGTGTTTGTTGTGGATACCAATTTGAACCTTGGAATTAGCTTAAAGATTATTTTATGTTGAAGACATTTAAGATTCAACAGATGCAGGGGGGAAAAAAAGGATTCATGGTGCTTCCCTTGTCTGATGGAAAACTACAACTTCTAGGAAATGAGGCTACTATAAATCCCCTAAATTTCTGGAGACAGAAATCCTATTCACACCTGTACAGACAAATGTTTTCACAAGCTTTCTTATCTCCCATTTGTTCTAAAACCTCATTTGTCTTTTCCTAAAGAAACCTATTAGTTTTTCCTGTAGAAGCTTCTCTTCTTCCTATATTCTGCCCCCCCCTTCCCAGACCAAGTTAGGTGCATAAGCCTTTAACTTTAGTCATTTGATAAGCCAGCTACTTCCTCTGTTGGCTCCTGTATGCATAAGAGATAAACCTTTTTCTCCTTTGTCAGTTTAATTCACAGGCCTCAGGTAAGGAACATAGAAGGGTGGAAGAAACATTTTTTCTCCCCTACAATGTACTTAACTGTCCTGTAAATAGTTGGTTTGTGTAAAATGGTTTAGAGGGCCAAAGATAAAATTCTCCCTCCTGCCTTTTTGTCACCGAAGTTGCTGCTTATTTGTTTGACCTGTTTCGTGCATATGTGAAACAATGTTCAACAATTAGCTGGAATCCTATTTTGCTGAATTGTTTAACAACAGCAGCAGCAGCAGCAACAACATAAAATGATGAATAATACTTATAGGGCCTTATTCTAGGCCTTTATAGCTATTGATTCATTTATTCTTACAACTCCATGATGTACATAGATGCAAAAATGGAAGCCCAGAGAGGTCAAGTAAATTACCCAAGGTCGCCCAACCAGGTGGCATCTCTTTGGCCACTTGAGAAATCCTGATCTTATCTAGAAGCATCTCAGAACTAGCCCCAAGGATATCAGAGACTCTTGGATTCTAAAACCTAAGAAGCCTCTTCACTTTTCATTATGACCTTTCTAAACCACAGGTATACCATCCTTTCTGTAGTTCTGTATTTGAAAATGTTTTCTTACTCTGGGTTTAAGGAGAAAGTGTTTTTCCTTCCCCTTTGAATTCCAGGTTGATCCCTGGCGTGGTAGGATTTCCTGTCTCGCTTGTCCTCATTCCTTTGTTTTGCTCTCCTCCTTTTAACCAGACCTGTCTTTGTTTCTCTGTTCTGCCTGTATCTCTTGTGAGTGTTCTGGGAGTGGTTTGCCTGTGAAGGCACAAATGCCACGGAGGGGACGGGTATACAACTGCATTGTCATTTGAGTGTTGGAGTCGAGCAATTTCATACAGGCTGTGAACTGCGTAACGGCGTGGGTATCACTATACTTTTCTTTAGCGTCCCCACCAGAGCATGAAAAACACTTGCTGAATTGCATTGCCAGGACTAAGGATGTGGGGAATGAAGTCACCCAAGTAGGCTGGCTGTTGGGGAGTCCTGGAGAAAGGGGTGAGGAAGTCTCAGGGATCACAACAAGTGGTCCCTGAGCTCACTCAGACTCTGGGCTCGGTTTTCAACTACAACATGGAATAATTCAACAATGATAACATGTGAACTTTATTTACTAATGTGTGAATATATACAGTCACTCCATTCAGTAAACAACAAATGCCTCTATGTGTTTGGAACCACCTGGGTTTGGGAAAAATCAAAGGTAAGGGAGACTTACCCTGAGGAACTTGATGCTGAGAAAGGCAGATAACTAAGGAAACAGGTAGGAGAAACTTGCAATAATCCAGGTGAGAATTCACGATTTAAGAAGACTCAGAAAACCCAGGGAAGACTCCTAGTCAAACAAACCTTTCTCTCTTTAGTTTCCTAATCTGTACCTGAAAGCCTTGCTGTTAATCATTCTTCCTTTCTTAATGAAATGGTAGCCCAGTTGCCTTCCCCCCTTTATATGTAGCACTATTTAAAAATAAGAGGGAAACGAAGAGAGAGAGAGAGAGAGAGAGAGAGAGAGAGAGAGAGAGAAGGTCTAATATAATAGCATGCTGACCTGCAAGTTAGCAGAAGCTCTTTCTTAAGCTCCAGGATTTTTCCCATAATACAAAACCTTTCATTTTTATATGCATGGTGCTTTCATATGCACAGCAATACAGTCTTTGGCCTAAGTCTCTGGTGGATTTTCCTGCTGAGTGAGGAACTTTATGCTGCAACAACCCGAAGCCAAGTCTAGCTTTCCCTGGGGAGCCAAAAGAATGAACTCCAGGAATGCCACACCACTGCTGTTTCCATTGCTTCAATCTGGAAACTACATCACTGGAGATGAAGGAAGGAAGATTCTAGTCCAAGCTGCACCTTCTACCGTGAAAGTAGCACGGACCCTGCCTTTAATGATTAAATGGCTGTGTTGAGCCAGACCAAACTTCAAACAATAAAAAGCATCTGTTTGTAATCAGGGGGACTTAAAGGCACCGAGACCCATTTTTATTCCAGTGGAGCGGTGTCAGCCTCCACTGTCTGGTTGTCTGGGACAGGAAGCTTCTGCCTTCAGACGTTTTCCCAGAACAGAACTGGTTGAATGCAAAAAGAAACCCATAATGATAACATTAATTTAAAGCTTTTTATCATTAAGCTATAGAAAAGAAGAGGTATAAAAGGACATTCAACATGGCAAGATAAATTATAGGCCATGTAGCAAATATACTACAGTTGGTTTAAGAATGAAAGGAGTCAAGATACTTAGTGCCAGTTCATAGGAAATATTACTGTGTGTTAGCTGTTCTTTTTTCTTGTTTTAAATGTTTATTTGTTTTGGAGAGAGACAGAATACGGGTGAGGGAGGGGTAGAGAGAGGGAGACAGAGAATCCGAAACAGGCTCCAGACTGTCTGTAACACAGAGGCTCCTGCATTCTTCAGCTCCTGGCTCCACTTCTTCCAAAGTCACATTTCCTATTTTGATTCTGACTCTCCTGCCTCCCTCTTATAAGGAAGGAGGACATTGGAACCAGCTGGATAACTCAGGATGACCTTTCCATTTCAAGATCCTCATTCCATCACATCCGCCAAGTCCCTTTTGTTCCATGTGAGGCCGTATATTGACAGGTTCTGTGGATTATGACGTGGGCATCTTTGGAAAGGCAGTTATCCGGTTCATCACACTTCTTGCAACTACCCCACTTTAGGGGGCTCAAGGTCTGTTTCCAGGACCTCCAAACCAGGACACTGGAGAAATCTAAGTAACTTTCCCAATGTCTCATGGCTAGTAAGTGACAGGGGTTGGATTTGAACCCAGATCTGACTGCCAAATTCACGCTTCCAGTTATTTCTCTTAGCTGGCTTGTTGCTCATTGTATCTGAGAAAGATGGTTGACTCGGGTTGTAATCAAGCTAGAAGGTGCCTCCTTTCAGGCTCCTCATTTGGAAGAAGAGAGGATCCCCAGACGGTGGACAGAGGCTGCAATTCAGCCCTCTGAGACCCAGAAGGGTTGGGTGTTGTGAATCTCAGTCTGCTGCAACCTACCGAACACACGTGGGTACCACACACAGAATCGTAGGGCAGGTGGGAGTCATTTTATTATTATCTTATCATTATTTTGTTGATTTCAAATTCAACTGTAGGACATAGTGACAAGGAACTGGCTTACCAAAACATGAACGCGCACACTTTATCAGACTCACATGTGCTTAGAGTGGTAGACATGAGGATATGGACCATGACTCTAGCTGGAAGGGACAACTTTCTTCAATGTGGCTCTCCTAGGGGTACTGGGCTGGCTCAATTGGTAGAGCATCTGACTCTTGATCTCAGTGCCACGAGTTTGAGCCCCCATTGAGCATAGAGATGACTTAAAAAAACTGTGACTCTACTGGAATGTAGCTTTCCTACAATGTTGGTTTCAGACCATAAGCTGCCTGTACTGTTGAAGAACAAAATGAAATGGGTGGGCTTGCTCTCTCTTTCTTTCTTTAACCTTTAGGGCTGATTCTGACATAACTTTAAATATAATTTCACCAGGACAAACACTCATGTGGGAGGCCAAGACTGATTTAGCTGAAGTCTTTCTACTCCTGAGACCTGTGCCTTCCGAGAAAGCCCTTACCTGTGGGTTTTATGTGTTGCTGTTGTTGTTTTTTTTTTTCTGTATTCAAAACTGTCAGTCTATGGAGAAGAGCACACTGAAAAACGAAGGGTTACATTAACATTCAGAATATGTGAAAGGTCATATTCAAGAAAGAGATCCTGCCATTTGTGACAATGTGGATGGCGTTATGCTAAGTGAAGTGAGTCATAAAGAGAAAGACAAACACTGTAGGATTTCACTTCTACACAGACTCTAAAAAACAAAACAGGGCACCGGGGTGGCTCCTTTGGTTGAGCATCAGGCTTTGGCTCAGGTCATGATCTCATGGTTTGTGAGTTCGAGCCCCCTGTTGGGCTTACTGCTGTCAGCGCGGAGGCTGCTTTGGATCCTCTGTCTCCTCTCTCTCTGCCCCTTCCCCACCGGTGCTCTCTCAAAAAAAAAAAAAAAAACATTAAAAAAATTTGAAAAACCCAAGCGAATAAACAAACAAACACAAAGCAGAAACAGACCCATAAACACAGAGAACAAATGGGTGGTTGCAAGAAGGGAGGGGGGGAGGGGATGGGCAAAACTGGGAAAGTGTGGGAGGCATGGTCTCCAGCTATGGAATGGATAAATCACTAGGATGAAAGGTACAGCATAGGGAATATAGTCAATGATATTAACTTAGTGTTGTTTGGTGTCAGATGGTTAAAAAAAAAAGGGTCATATTCAGAATATGCAAGGCTGCGAATTCACAGGAGATGGGCGTGGCACACCCTGTCAGTGTCGCATGCCACTTGGTTCTATTCCTGGATTTGTTTCCGACTCGTGGTGTTAAACCGTAGGGGATCTACTTGACTTCTCTATCAGCTACCTGATCAGTGAAAAGAAGATGATATTACAGTTGTTGGCTGCATCCTTGCTGGAAAGCCTGCAGTTCATGCTGATACATTCTTGGTGGTTAAACCATGTCTCCAGCTGCCCTGTCTCAGGTAGCCTAAAAAATATAAAAGTTTAAGAAATTGACACATTATTGACTCTTTCTGTCCTTGACATCCTGTTATCTCTGAGTTCTGGTTTTCTCTTCTGTTATTGATTTATAACCCATGGGCTCGTGAATCTGCCATAACAACTTTATATTATATATCATGTCTTATAGCATATATATAGTATATATAATAATAAATGCTAGTTATATACCACGTGTGGATGCACAGCACTTATTGCAAAGTTGTAATACAGATTTTATACAGGGTATGGGTGAATCAATTTATTGTTAACAATTTGGCAATACCAGTACTATTTGGTGATAAGAGATATTAAGTCAATGTCACATTACCAGACCAAACTCTTCTTGACTTTTTTTTTTTAAGGTTTTACTTTTAAGTAATCTCTATACCCCATCTGTGGCTCAAACTCACAACCCTGATATCAAGAGTTGCATACTTCATTGATTGAGCCAACCAGGTGCTCTGGCTTCTTTTAATCCTAAAGTGATTTGTACAGTGTAATTAGCTTAATAAATTATTCTTAGAAAAGATGAATAAATCTAACTTTATCCTGAAGTCAATAAAAAATCTTAAACTATCATTCTAAAAATTTTGACTTCACCTTGACCAAAGAGTTTGGGACTAAATGTTTTTCCCACCAGAAAGATTTCGAAGGATTTCTGTGGGGTAAGAGAATCACACAGAAAATGTTGCCAAATAAATCACCTTCCCACCTCTTCTCAAGCTGTAGTTTCACATAGATCCCTAAACCTAACTGAGTGTTAGAACTTGGCCTAGGGTCACAGGGATGGCACAGTATATTAAAAGACTGTGGGCAAAGTGTGCATGAGTGGCTCAGTCGGTTAAGTGTTTGACTTTGGCTCAGGTCATGATCTCACAGTTCATGAGTTCAAGTCCCTGTGCTGACATCTCAGAGCCTGGAGCCTGCTTCACATTCACATTCTCTCTCTCTCTCTCTCTCTCTCTCTCTCTCTCTCTCTCTGCCCCTCCTCTCCTTGCATGCTCTCTCTCAAAAATAAATAAATACACATTAAAAACAAACAAACAACAAATAGAAGACCCAAACCAGAAGACCATGGGCAAGTGGGTTGCATCATGTGCACACAGCACTTAGAGCACAGTGGTGAAAGGCAAAGGGAGGAAAATGTTGTGAGGCCAACTGTCCTAAAGCTGTCAAGGAAAGTTCCAGAAAGCTTGGCAGTTAGAGAATTCTACCCCCTTACGTGGTAAGCTGCTAGAGTAGCTGACAACTTCTGACTGCAGTTACCCGTCATCAGGTGACATTTGTCTGAATCAACTCAGCTTGTTGAAAAAGGAAGTGTGCACATTATCAAAGCACTTGCAAATTTTGGGGGTGCAGATAATCTGTTGTACATGGGCTGAGACATAGCTGCCTTTCTTGATGTTTCTCACCATATGTTGTAGGTGTCCTTTTGATGATCCATTCCCCTGATGGGAGCAGATAAATCAGAATGTAAGTAAACCAATTATTCGATTCTGTCTTAGCAAAAGAACCCAAGTCATTCAAGGTTAGCCTAAAATAGAACACCCCTGTAATGTGATCAGCATGGAAAAAAGCATGCCGCAGAGAGGGGAGGACCGAATGAATAAGATACCCTTGGCTGGCAACACTGCCCAGACTTCCAGGAATAAGCAGGCAGCAGCCTCAGAAATGCCACCAGCATCTGGCAAGTCAACTGTCCCCCAAAGCCCCAGAGGTTCTGGGCTTCTCTATGGCCTTTTGTGTCACTAAAAACAGGTTTTCATAATAGCACAAGTTTCTGAAGAGAAATGGAATATAATCCCTTAATTAATATGGGGATGTGAATCTAGAGAAAGAGAAGTCAGTGAAGGACCGCCATCAAGGGGAAAAACAGGGCTCAAGGCCAGCCTGGGCTTTGTCTGTTAGGCTACTTTGGTGGTATTTTATTCTTTTGTTGGTCATTGGTGATTGTGAGTGGTCTATCGTGTATTCTGAAGTTCTGGTTTTGTTTGTTTGTTAGTGTCTTATTTGTCTTCCCCCCTGCCCCATACTCCTAATAATGGATGTTAAAGTTGACAAGACTGTACATAACAAGTCTGTGTCAAAGCAGGGCCCTCACTTTTGAAAGAATGTTTAATCAAACCAAACTGGATTTGCTCACTGATTTTTATGTATATATCCTTACAGCTATAACAACACTTTTACTTTACAAAAACAAACTAGGGCTCCTGGCTGGCTCCCTCGGTAGAGAATGGAACTCTTGATCTCAGGGTCATGAGTTTGAGCTCTTTGCTGGGTGTAGAGATTGCTTAAAAAAAAAAAAAAGATAAAATAAGAATAAGAAAATAAAAAGATCTCTAAAAAAATAAATAAAACCAAAGTTGAATTTAAAATAGCCTAACTTTGTTATTGCAAATCTGAAATTCTTGAACACCTTAATCTCCGCCATCTCATTAAAGCCATTGTTTTTCTTTATATTTTAATTCTATATTTTTAAGACCTTCCAAGACATTATTATTTTTGTTTTGTATGTTGAATGTTTATTTTTACTTACATTGCTCTTCCTTCCTTAGGCAGCCTTTGAGCTTTGACATTTGTTTTTCTCACCCTTTGACACTGTCAAAATCACATCTCAGTCCTCTAGCTGTTACTTTCAAATCAACAAATGGTCTAGAGGCAAAAATAGTTCTGAGCACCATGCTTATTACCTTTTTAGATTATTGCCTTACCTTAGACTTTGGCTCAGTAATTCTTTACTGTTGTTAACTCATCGATGATTTAAATATATATTTCTATATCAACGTGCTTTTATTTTTTTTAATGTTTATTTATTTTTGAGAGAGAGAGTGTGAGTGGGGAAGGGGCAGAAAGAGAGGGAGACACAGAATCCAAGGAAGGCTGTCAGCACAGATCCCAAAGCAGGGCCCGATCTCACGAACCGCGAGATCATGACCTGAGCCAAGGTCGGAGGCTCAACCGACTGAGCCACACAGGCGCCCCTCAACCTGCTTTTAAATTGTACACACTACAAGAGTTAGCTTAAATTATCTGGCCACACCTGCCAGAAGCAAAGTCACATAATTTTTTAGCATAGAACTTTTGTGAGGGAATTCTCACTGTACAGATCTATCCATATCCTGGTCTATAGGTCCCATTTCTCCCAAATTTTCCTACTGCTAAATTCCCTGCAACCTGTGTTATGAGCTGTCAAGCACTCCACATGGCCATCTCATTTCCGATTTGTTTATTGGACGAGTGGAGGTGACAACAAATAATGTTTTTCAACCACTTAAGTGTTATGGTCCTTCCATCTTCTAGAAGAATAGAGTGTCTTTGATGAAGCCTGGCAAAATAACTGTGGATCCAGTGCAGAGACAAAAATACAGAAACACGGTCCCAGCACACATGGCTTATCTCGGTCTCTGGTCTCATCTCTTCTGGCAGCGGGCTGGAGTAACTCAGGCCGGCTCACAGACCCCGCTAGGAGTAGTCTGTACTACCGCTCCTCAACCCCACCCTCACTGTCTCCGGGCCTTTAATCTGCACCAAGGCCTTTGATGCTTTGAAATGACTTCTGGTGACTGTTGCTGTTGCCATTGTTACCACAACTACCTCTAAGATCAAGCGATACCTGCCCCTGAGTATGCTTAAGGAGCTTTCCTTCCTGCCCCAACCCGGCAAAGACGCAACAATCTTTGAGGTTGCTGACGGGTCCACGCCCCTGCTGCAGAAATGATATCTGAGCTAAGGTTGCCAATAAAGCAGGAAAATTTATTTCCCCCACCTTTGTCTCACACTCTGTTACACTGAATCAAAAGAATTTTACAAATGAAAATCACAATGAGATACTGTGTTCTACCTACTAGCCTGGTAAGATCAAAATGTCTGATAAAACGTGTCAGAAAGCTACAGACACAGACATTGCAGGTGGAGTATAAATTGATATGATCTTTGGGGAGAATAATTTGGTCATATCAGTCATAATTTAGAATGCTCCTGCAATTTGATTGTACAAGTTTATCCCTAGTTTATTCTTTGACACTTGAAAAATGGCATATGTACAAGAATGGTCAATGCAGCAGCGTTTCTAAGTCACAGATTGGAAACAATGGTAAAACAGAGACTGTGTGACCTTTCCATATTCTCTTGGCTAACCTGAGTTCACTGGCAGCCAGGATGGAAAGTTCTGTACACTCTAACAAAACTTCCCACCTCAAGCCACCTCAGTGCCCTACAGAGCAGCCCTCAATCATGAAGAATGAAAGATAATGCCTGTCTCAGTCTGCACTGGGCTGTCATAACAAAATACCACTGAGTATGTGGCTTAAAAAACAGAAATTTAGAGACAGGAAAGTCTATTTAAAAACAAACAGGGGAGAGGGAAGGGAGGTGATGGTGATGGAGGAGGGCACTTGTGGGGAAGAGCACTGGGTGTTATATGGAAACCAATGTGACAATAAACTATTTAAAAAAAATTTTAAATTAAAAAAAATAGAGCTTTTAGAAGATACAAATCAACCAGCTCCAAAATGAGAAGGTCAAATAAATAGAAAAGCTCTGGAATCAGAAAAAAAAATTTTTTTTTTCAAAAAAATTTTTCTCACAGTTTCAAAGACTGGAAGTTCAAGGTCAAGGTTCTGGCCAGTTTAATTTCTGGTAAGAGCTCTCCTTCTGATTTGCTGATGGCTGCCTTCTTCCTATGCCCTCACATGGCCCTTCCTCAGCAAGTGTACATCCGGGGAGAAAGAGAGAGACAGAGCAGGTAAGCAGGCTCTGGTGTCTCCTCTTAAAAGGACACTAAGCCTATCAGACCAGGGCCACACCTTTACGTCTTCATTTAACCTTAATTACTTCCATGCAGTCCCAAATCCAAATATAGCCACACTCGGGACTAGGGCCTCAAGATGTAAATGGGGGGGGATATGGACGTTTAGTCCGTAACAGTGCAGAAACCCCCCAGCTCCCTCAGAGTGCTGTTTTTAAGGCATGTTCTACCCAGTTCCTTAGGAGGTTCCCAGTCAAACTGAACCCAGTGTGCCCTAAGGTATGACATGCTTATTAATTTACTCTTTCATGGCTTTTCTCTCTCTCCTTTCACTGAGCTTCCTGGAGTTAACGACCTGCACCCAAGCCCTTGTTTTGTTACCAGGCAGAGAACCGGTTCCAGACTGAGGTTCAGCTGCTTGCTGCTCAAGATCAGTACTTGAGAGACAAGGGACAGTGGGAAAGGGAAAGTCGCTTTATTCATGAACCGGGGAAGGTGGTGGACTAACGGCTGGAAGATCACCTTTCTGTCCAGTGGGAGCTGGACAGTTTTCCTGGGGAGGCACAGGGAAGGGGGGGGGATTATGTGCAGGAGAAGCAGGTGCCTGGGCAGTTAGTCAGTTGTATGTCGATATGACCCTGAACAGACCTGCTGTCGTCCATGGCAGCTGTTTTTGAATGTAGTCAGGCTTTATCTTCTGGTAACGTTTGGTCCTTCACTCCTCAAGGCCAATGGTCAGTAAATGTCAAAGTAAGGGAATTACAGACCAAGGGACTTAGGTCTGCAAGCAAGGAGTCCACAAACTTGAAGCAAGTTAACCCTTAAGACAGGTTGCAGGGCTGTTAGTCTCAGGGTCTGCTTTGGGGAGAATGCAGATTGAGACGATGTTTCAGATAACCAGTGATTTGAACCTAGGGTTACCCCGTAGGTATTCGGGGCTGCAGATGGTCCTGGCTTCCCAGTTCTGGGATAGCCAGGCGGCTGTTATTTCAGTTTCTGGCTCTGCCAGTTCACACTGCAGACTGGAGTGGAGACACCCTGGAAAATAAGTCTGTCCTGGAGAGGAAGTGAGGCAGGGATGAGGAGGACAGATGGAACTGCAAGAACCAGTAAGAGGTTCTGGAAGAGGAAATACCATATGCATGCAGTACAGCACAGACAATAGGCAGTTGCATTCTCTCTGGACCTGGAGTGTTCCCATAAAGAAGTTGAACCTATTTTTAAGAAGCCTCTGAAGCCAGGCGGAGTTTGAAATTTCAAAATAGGCTCTTCCTGGCAAATTGTTGTTGGAAAGCTAGTGCTAGAGAATTGCAACCAAAAGAGTGCTGATTTTTATCATCATTGATTAATTGTGCCTATTCTAAATTTTTTTTATAAAAAATTTTTTTGTTTATTTTTGAAAGAGACACACACCAGAGTGCTAGTGGGGGAGGGTCAGAGAGAGAGGGAGACACAGAATCCAAAGCAGGTTCCAGTCTGAGCGATCAGCACAGAGCTCGACGCAGAGCTCCAACCCACAAACTGTGAGATCATGACCTGAGCTGAAGTCAGACGCTTAACCGACTCAGCCACCAGGCGCCCCTATTCTAAAATTTTACATAAATGAAATAAGTCGGTGTGTCACCATTTTGTGTCTGGTTTCTTTTGCTCACTATGATGCTTGTAAGATTCCTCCATGTTGTTGCATGAATACCAACCATGTATTAAGTGCCTACTGAAAGCCGAGTTGATTGCAAAGGCAAACCTCAAAAATTTTGTTCTTTTCATCTCTCATAACAAGAAAAATTTAAGTAATCCAAATAGGACATGCCATAGAAACAATTTTATGATTTTCCACATGTTTTAACATTATCAGAAATTCAGATATCTATGGGAAATTTCTGCAATCACAGCTCCTCAAATCCTTTACCATTTGATCTGATCTCTTGCTCAGGGGGAGAGAGAATTCCTTACCAGTCACTTCACAAAAATTTTTAAAACATTTGTTTCTAGGGGCATCTGGGTGGCTCTGTCAGTTAAGTGTCCAAATCTTGATGTGAGGCTCATCAGGTGATGATCTGTCTCATGGTTCGTGAGATCAAGCCCCACCCTGGGTTCTGCGCTGACAGCGCAGAGCCTGCTTGGGATTCTTTCTCTCTCACTCTGACCCCCCAGCTCGCACTCTTACTCTCTTTCTCTATCTCTTAAAGTAAATAAAAAACATTAAAAATGTTAGAAAAATTTTTGTTTCTTTTGTTACCTTTAAGTTTCAATTTCTCTGATTTTTCTCACTTCTTAAAAGCATAAATGGGGGCACCTGGGTGGCTCAGTAGGTTGAGCATCTGACTTCAGCTCAAGTCATGATCTCATGATTAGTGGGTTCGAGCCCCGCATCAGGCTCTGTGCTGACAGCTAGCTCAGAGCCTGAAGCCTGCTTTAGATTCTGTGTCTCCATCTCTCTCTGACCCTCCCCTGCTCGTGCTGTATCTCTCTGTCTCTCAAAAAAAAAAGCATGAATGATTGTCTATATATTTATACTATCACCTTTGAAAAGGTGTGTGTGTGTGTCTGGACCCCTGGGATGAGAAGCAGTTCAGTATTCCTTGGTTAAATCTGCTATCAGCTTCTACTCTGTCAATCAACCTTGCCATTTAGATATTTCTGCCCCCTGGTCATAAAGAAGCTTCATGGAAATTAAAAACCTTCTGTACACAAAACAAACCATCAACAAAAGATGGGGCGCCTGGGTGGCTCAGTTGGTTGAGCATCTGACTCTTGACCTCAGCTCAAGTCTTGATCTCAGGATTATGAATTCAAACCCCACACTGGGCTCCACACTGGGTGTGAAGCCTACTTAAACACTCACAGACAAACGGACACACACACACACACACACACACACACACACACAACCTACTGAATGGGAGAAAATACTTGCAAATCATATATCTGATAAAGGGTTATAGATGAAGAACTCAGTAACAAAAAACCAAACAATGTGATTGATGAATGGGCAGAGGATCTGAAGAGACATTTTTCCAAAGAAAACATACAAATTGCCAGTAGGTACATGAAAAGGAAGCCAGTGGAAACATAGAAATCTAGATCTTTAATATTACATTTAAGTCGGGGAAAGGCCTAAACATGATTTCAGTATTATAAAAGTGCTTCTGCTTTGCAGGGACATCCTAATTTTTTTAATGTTTATTTATTTTTGAGAGAGAGAGAGAGAGAGAGAGAGAGAGACAGAGTGCAATCAGGGGAGGGTCAGAGAGAGAGGGAGACACAGAATTGGAAGCAGGCTCCAGAGTCTGAGCTGTTGAACTCTCAAACCGTAAGATCATGACCTAAGCCAGAGTCAGACACTCAACTGACTGAGCCAGCCAGGCACCCCCAGGAGACATCCTAATTTAAACACACATTCAGACATTATGTATATATATATATATATATATATATATATACACACACACACACAATCGTGGTATATATTTTAAGGTAGCTTTTAGAATTCAATGATCAGACTCGATTCCTATCTGCCACTTTCTCTTTGGGCAAGTTCCTCACCCTTTCTGCCTCTGTTTTCTCATCTGTAAAATGGGAGAACCGCCACTTGTCTTATAGAGTTGTTGGATTAAAATAAACAATTACTTTTAAGGTTCTTTGGGCAGATGACATTTTCCAAAGCTGAGTGAACAGTCCCCAGTGTGACCCCAGCACCCTCTCAGCAAGAGGTGCTGTGCAGTTACCTTCCCTGTGAACAGGGTGCTGGTGGTGGTTTATGGCAGCTTCAACCCATGGCACACAACAGAAGAGATGCTGTTTGACTTCTCCCCCCACCCAGTTTATTTATTTATTTTGAGAGAGAGAGCACGTGCAAAGAGGGGTGGGGCAGAGAGAAGGAGAGAGAGAGAATCCTAAGCAAGCTCTGTGCCATCAGCACACAGCCCAACAGGGGGCTTGAACCTGGTGATCATGACCTGAGCTAAAACCAAGAGTTGGACACTTAACTGACTGAGCCACCCAGGCTCCTTTGCTGTTTGATTTCTGAGTCTGGTTCATAAGAGGCTATGCAGTTTCTGCCTTGTTCGTTGGAAAAACCACTCTTGGAGGCTTGGGCTACCATGTGAGAATTCTGACAATGCCAACGCTGCCCTGGGTAGCACATAGCGAGGCCACATGTGAGCCCTCTGGTTGGCAATCCCAGTCTTTGAGTCAGCCTGGCCCAGAAATCAGACAGGTGAGTGAATGGAACACCAGATCATTCCAGACCCAGCTGTCCAGTCACACTCCCTGCCGAGACTCCAGACATCAGAGAGAACAGACAAATCGCCCCCATTCTACCTGGAATCCTGACCCATGGTACCTGCAAACAGAATACCATCATTGTTTTAAGCTGCTAAAATTGGAGATGCTTTTCTGAATGCAACAACAGTAATTGCTGAAGAAAGATAAGACACACAGCTATAGAAATTCGTTCTTTCCTTCTTTCCTTTCTCAGCTAAACTTGAATAACTTTGTGAAATACCAGAGAAAGCATCTGATAATGTTGGGAATCTATAAGGTCAATAAATTGGAAAGTAACTATGACAGATGTTACATCATATATATGCTGCAGAGAGAGGCAGAGGCCCAGGGGCTAGATAGACAGTCATTCCTGGCAAAGCTGCACCACATTTCATGCCAGCAGGCAGATGCCCAGAGTTCAGGGCTGGCAAGCTGACCCAGGAAAGCATGGGCCATTCAGGGTCAATGTGCCACAATTCAGTAGGGAGCTGATCCCTGGTGCTTGCCAGCCCCAGTACCATGACGCACTTGGGTAAAGGGGAAAACTTCATTTTGGTTGATCCTGGGACATAAAGTGTTGAGATGCAATGGTGGGTGGTAAGGAAAGGGAGGAGGATGGACTGTGGGATTCAACTCGTGCTGAAGTAACACGATGGATGGTTCATTATCCAAAGGAGCATGCTTAGGGTGGCTGTTGGTGTCCCAGAGGATCGAAACCAAGGGGTGAGACCAGGGACATGTCTTTATAGATAGATAGTGTAAGGACGCAGGTCTGAACCAAACTGACTCTAATCATTAGACAATAGAAGGGCACACACTGCCCAAGGCAGGAGGGACCACCCTTGTAACACGCAATCAGGAAAGGCCAGCTAACACTCTTAACATTTCTAAGGCTAGTTACACCCTACGTGAGGGTCCTGGGTCCTGGGTCCACTCTGTGATTGGTTAACACTCTAAATGTTGTGATTGGGTCCCGCCAAAAGTAACAAACACTCTGGACAATATGAATGGTTAAACCTGCTGTCAATAATATTGTATAATAATGATTGGACCCCTATACCTGTGTCACAACTTCCTGTAACTCCCCCTTCCCAAGCCCATAAAGGCCCTACCCTGTCTTTGTTTGGGGCTCTCAGCTTGGATCCCCTGCGCCAGTGAAGTCTGTGAGCCCGAGTGTAGGCCCGGCCAGCCTAAACCCATAATAAAGCCCTTTGCTTTTGCATGCATGACTCGGTCTCCCTGGCGGTTTCTGGTTTTGGGGGATGACAATGAAAACTTGGGCATAACAATAGCAAGTCTTCCTTGAAGATACACATGTGGCTATCTTGCAACTCCCAGTGTATTCCCCAGAAAGAAACTGATGTCACATGTAAATTGGGTAATTGAGAGTTTCATAGACTATTTACCAAGATGTGGACTGGTTAAGGGAAACCAAAATGGATGGTGCAGTGCAGTGAGACGAGGAAGAGTGAGAGGCCATTCACACCTGCAGGCCCAAAGGATCAACAGGCAGTTGTGGGTATAGTAAAAGTGAGTGGCAGCCTCCTGGGAGAAGATCTGGTTCCCAGCAGAAGAATGCAGCCAGCACAGAAGAATCCAGGACAGGAAGTTCTCCAGCCTCTCCCTCTGCCATCACCTTGCTTAGCTATTTGAAGGGAAACTGAAAGGAAGAGGCCCATTGAAGCAGCTTACTAGGTTGTCTAGCAACTTTTTAGGGCACAGGACATAAAGGAGAAAGGTAGAGAGTGGACTCAGAGGGTCAAACGTAAGATAGTATATCATGTGGTCAACATATCCAATTCCGGATAACACTCCTAGGCTGGAACAGAAGGGGGACAGTGAGGACCCCTGGAGGAGGTGGCTGGTAAGAGCTATGCAAGAGTTTCCAGTCCTGACTATGATCCCACTCTGCCCCTTCCCCTCTCTTCCTGCCTAATCCCATGGAACCATGTTATCAGATGGAAAACAAGGATAATCAACTGGAATCATGCAGAAAAGATTGGGACATCTATGGCCCCGTAGACTCCCAGTAGACTGGCTATGACAACACAATTAGTTTCATCTCCTAGCCATTCATTCAGGGTCTCTTAAAGCTTGCATTCTAGGATAATTAGCAGGGCTCCTGGCCAAGTTACCGGTCCAGTTGTCATAACCAAAAATGTCTCCAGGCCTTTCCAATCATTCCCTAGGGGCAAAATCACCTTTGGGGTAGGAGTGTCTGCATTCATCCATCCAAGAAACATTTCAGGAGCATTTACCATGTGGCAGACATTATGCTTCGCTGCCTAGAGCAGAGGACACACAGTGTGCCAGTGGGATGTGGTTCTTGTTTCCTCAAACCTCATAGCCTAGTGAGGGAGGACACCATTAAACGTGCAGTTACACAAATAACTCACTTTTGGGGGAAAGTTATATTTAATAGAAAATCTGGATGACCTTTTTAGGCAAGTACCAGTTTTAGAATAAAATCCATAGACATGGAAATACCAGGCTGTAGGGAGAATTATTTTTATTGACCTTTAACTTTTTTTAAAGTTTAGTTTTTCTTATACCTTGAATCTCCAAATGTCACACACCTTGAAGCTAAAATTTAAATAGCATCTGTTAAAATACCAGAGTTATTGGGGTAGGCTAAAATGGCTGCAGTTTCTTTAAAATTCTTTTTTTTTTATGATTTTATTTTTAAGCAGTTTCTACACCCAACATGGGGCTTGAACTTACAAACCTGAGATCAAGAGTTGTGTGTTCTACTGACTGCGCCTACCAGGCACCCCTCTTTCCCACTCTTATTACCAAGAAATAAGAGTCAATTTCCTCTCCTGGAAACTGGAATGACATTTTGCCTGGCCTGGAACAGATAAGCCAATAGAATGCAGTGGCAGTGAGGCAATGTGACTTCCAAGCCTAAGTCACA
Organism: Suricata suricatta; assembly: GCF_006229205.1. Taxonomy (NCBI): domain Eukaryota; kingdom Metazoa; phylum Chordata; class Mammalia; order Carnivora; family Herpestidae; genus Suricata; species Suricata suricatta. The sequence goes on along the minus strand of NC_043711.1, from coordinate 75,653,322 downwards.
GGAAATTTAATTGCTGAGAACATGCTCAGGGAGCCCTGGGCCACCATGTAAGTAGTCCAACTATCCTGCTGAAAAGAGAGAAACTGTGGCCAAGCTGCAGAAGGTGTGGAGATAAAGGCCAGGTAGAAATACCTGAGGTGAATGCAGAAGTCCTGATGCATAGGGGCACATGTACCCCAATGTTCATAGTGGCACTTTCAACAATTGCCAAATCATGGAAAAAGCCTCTATGTCAATCAACTGATGAATAGATCAAGAAGATGTGGCTTATATATATAATGGAATACTACATGGCAATGAGAAAGAATGAAATCTGGCCATTTGTAGTGGCTGGAACTTGATTGAGGGTGCCGTGCTAAGTGAAATAAGTAAGGCAGAGAAGGACAGATACCATATATTTTCACTCATAGTGAGAAACTTAACAGAGGACCAGGGGGGAGGGGGAAAATAGTTTGGGAGAGGGAGGGAGGCAAACCATGGGAGACTCTTGAATACTGAGAACAAACTGAAGAGTGATGGGGCAGGAGGTGAGGGGAAAATGGGTTTTGGGCATGGAGGAGGGCACTTGTGGGGATGAGCACTGGGTGTTTATGGAAAGCAACTTGACAATAAACTATTAAAGAAAAAAAGAAAGAAATACTTGAGATGCCACTTGTGTCAGTTAGGAGCCATTTTGGATGTTCTAACTAATGGAAACTTTAATCTTCAGATGACTCTGCCCCAATCATCAACTGACTAGCCAATTTCACTATTCCCCAAATGAAGCCAACAGAAGAAGCATCCAGTTGATCCCAGTCAACCAACAGATCCATGAGAAATGACAAAATCATTGTTTTCAGCTACTAACTTAGATGTGGTTTGTTAATACAGCCATAGATAGTCAAGACAATCCTTAAAGTGCTACCCAACATATGGATGGAAATAATCATCAAGGGATTCTTGGCTGGCTCCATTGTTAGAGCATGCAACTCGTGATCTAAGAGTTGTGAATTCAAGCCCCACGTTGGGCATAAAGCTTATTTAAAAAAAAAAAACATCGATCTATTTATTGCATAAATAATAGTTGTATGTGCAAATGTATAGAATATATCAATTAGGATTCTTTTGGGAGTTAGTAATAGAAATCCAACTTGAACTGCTTAGAGAGAAGGTGGAAAGCTTTGGCTCATGAAACTCAGGGAAGACCTAACTCATACAACTGCGGGAGTATTAAGAATGCTTAAGTACTTAAATGCCACCCAGGAATTTCCTCTCCGTCTCTCATTTCTACTTCTTCTTTATGCTGCTTTTTTCCTATCCACTGCAGACTATAATTTTCTACCTAGTAGGAAACGCAGCTATGAACAAATCCCCAATTTCACATCTTACCAATTCTACTATCAGAGAGAGACTGCTTTTTTCATATGTGCTGTTTGAAAAATCCCAGGAATGAAATCTGATTGGCCATACTTGGGTCAGTCACCATTTTTGAGCCAATCAACTGTGGCTGAGTGAAGAAAGGGAAGGAAGAAAGGAGAGCCATCTGAGAAAAAAGCAGGTTCCCATTTAACCACATGGGTAAGTAAGGATAAGTGTCAGTTAACTTGTGTTATATCATAAACCACCTTCAAACAGCAATCATTTTAGTTGCTCACAATTAGGCTGATCAAATTGGCATTTTGTTTACCTGGGCCTGCTAAGCTAGGGCTGGATGTGTATAGGATGGCCTCACTCAATTGTCTGGTGATTGGTGAGTCTGTTTGTTTGGGAGTGGAGGAGTTGGGAGAGGCAGTTCACTCACATGTCTGGCACTTAGTTTGAGATCAGCTGGGGTGAGAGGATGAACTAGTCAAATGTCATTCATCATTTAGCAGTCTACCCAAGGCTTGTTCACATGACGGCATAAGAGGCCCCAGAAACAAGTTAAACCCCAGTGCAATTTATTTTTCAAGCCTCTATTTGTATCCCATTTGCTTACATCTTTTTTAAATTTTAAATAAATGTTTATTTATTTTGAGGGAGAGAAGAGTGTGGGGAAGGGGGAGAAGGAGAGAGGGATAGAAGATTTAAAGTGGCCCCATGTTGACAGCAGTGAGTCTGATGTGGGGCTCGAACTTATGAACTGTGAGATCATGAACTGATAGAGATCATGACCTGGGCTGAAGTCCAACACTTAACTGACTGAGCCACCCAGGCACCCCTCATTTGCTAGCGTCTTAATGGACACAGCAAGTTACATAGCCAACCCCAGATTCAAGTCTCCCAAAAATTCGAGGAAAACTTAACTCCTTCTGTCTGCTTCTTTTTTTAAGATTTTAGTTTTAAGTAATCTTTACGCCCAATGTGGGGCTTAAACTTATGACCCTGAGATCAAGAGTCACATGTTCGATTGAGCCAGCCAGAGGTATCCCCCAAACCTTCCATCTCTTGATGGAAGAAATGGCAATATATGGTGACTTTTTCTTCCCCAAATCTATGACACTGTGTTTTGTGTGTGTGTGTGTGTGTGTGTGTGTGTGTGTGTGTGAGAGAGAGAGAGAGAGAGAGAGAAGGTAGAGATTTTCAAAGAAAGTGTTATAGACCAGGCAATTCATGTTGACAATATAAATGAACTGAATTTACCTTATAATTACTTTGAACCTCCCACCTGACTTTAGCAATAAATGCACAACCACAAAGTCAGTGATACGTGAACTTATAAATCGAGATATGATGGAATGACTTAAGTGTAGCCTCAAAGAAGCCCTCTTAGTTTGCCTTGGATGTTTGTGAGAAGTTAGCCACTTCCTGCCCTCTGCATATTTCTGGTATGAACATTGTCCCAGTTTTTGTTTCAGAAACCTTGGCAGCAACTGAAAACAGACTGTGTCACTGGGAAATGTTGTGCAAACCAGATCCTGCTGCCTGCTAGTCATAAACATGTCCTTTCCAAGAACGGACTCTCCAAAACAATATGTCCTCATGCTCTTCAGGTCAAAATTAACTACAAAAGTTTAGAATTGCTCCTCTGACTATTGATTAGTGGATAGGTGAGTCTAGAACCAAGACCAACACATCAGCAATTTGGCTTCTTAAAATTTTTGTTGTGGGGTTTTGGTTTTTTCTTTTTAAATAAAGAGGGATACAAACTTTCACTAGTATCATTGTGTAATGGCTAAGAACATGGACTCTGGAACCAGAATTCAGAGTTCAAATCCTGACTTTCTCACTCACTATGACCTCAGGCAAGTTACTCAGTCTATATGTGCCTCAGTTCCCTTTTCTTTAAAATGGGGTATAATCCTAATAATTGTTACAAGGACAAAATGGGTGAATTCATTCCCTGCTTGGAATAGAACCAATGCAACACAACCTGAAGCATTCTTAGAGATGTCAGTATGTTATGAAGATGATTATTCATGTCCCCAGTCATCATCAAAAAGGCCATCACCACCTTTTTTTCTCGTGGAATAACAGCAGCAGTAACTCAGGGAGAGAAGGGCAGTCAAATAGTACTTAGACAATTTACAAATTGCATTGCAGTATAAGGCTCAGGGAAGGAGGTGGTCAGTGTCAATACTGAGGTTTAGAGGATGTTAGAGGACTTCAATCATCCATGCTTTCTTAGCCTCCTCATTCCATAAGTAGTGTTTTTAAGTGAAGTCAAATGTTAACAAACTGTTATGAAAATCACAGTCTATATCCATCAATCCACACATGCAAGCTAGCCTTGGCATTCTTGAACTATCCATCAAAAAGCAGCGACTTTCAAAAGAACAGCTGATGTTAAAAGAATAAGTGCCTGATGCAATTATTCAAGAGGCATTAAATAGACCAATTCTTTTTTCCTATTTTTAAAAAGAGTTTCAAATAACACAAGAGAAGTTTAAATGACTATATAGAGTAAAAAGCGAATTCCTTGAAGTCAACCTTGGAGCACTTAAGTCATATGGCTTTATTTTTAGGTTGATTAAAACAGGTGTCTGCCCCACCTCAAATGCCCATTTCAACCATCCACTCATCTTATCATCCCTCCTGTTCACAGAGCCAACACAAATATTTGCTCAGTGAAATAATGAATAGCTTCCTCCATATAGCTGATCTCACAAAACACTATTCGGAAACAATTACTCTCTTAACTCTGAGTCTACAGCTATTTTTAAAGGGGGGACAGATATTTGAGGGGGATTTAACCTAGCAACATAGATCCAAAGAAGGCCCCATTTGAACAGATTTAGGATTACTAGTATTCTAAGAATGCGGAACCACAAAGAACTGAAAAATAGGATTTTTCTTTCTGATTGGGGATCATTTACAACCTCACTCTCAACCTTTGTCATCTGGTTCTTTCCTTCTTCCCTTAATCCCATGCCACTGCTGCCCCTTAAGGAAATGGGTTTCCTTTCTGCTTTGTTGCCTTATTGACTACATTTTACAAAAATTAATTTTAAGAAAAAGATTCAGTTTATCCTCTTCAATGAGATTTGTTTCCAGCTTCTATGAAGTTTCATAAAATCTCTAGAGCACTCATCTCTGACCACATGAATAGTTTGGAAAAGATGAATTGCATTGGAGGGAGAAGGGAAAGGCCAGTTCTGGATTAGATTAATGGAGTTGAGACATTTCTTATTCTTAAGAAACAAGCTGAACAATAAACTATTAAAAAACAAAAAAGAAACAAGCTGAAGGAAAAAAATGGTAAGGTTCAGGAATTTTCTTAAGGTTATGGTGTTTGCTGGCAAGAATGCCTGTGTCCTTTGACATTTATATCTACCCAAATATTCCAATTACTCTCTCTGTGACATAGGCTGCGTTAAGCTTAGCGTAAAACAACTATCATTTTACTATGGTTCTGAATCTCATGGGTCAGGAATTCAGAGAGAGCACAGTGAAGGACATCTTGTCTCTGCTCCTTGACATCTGGGACCTCATTTGGGAAAACCCAAACAGCAGGGAGTGACTTGAGAGCCAGAGGCTGACATCATCTGTAGGTCTGTTCACTTGTAAGTCTGGCAGTCCTTACTGGCAGTTGGCTGGGAGCTGAGCTGAGCTGTCGGCTGGAGCACCGGCACATGGCCTCTCCATGTCACTGCTTGAGCTTCCTCACCGCAAGGTGGCTGGTTTCTAGGAGAGAGCATCCCAAGATGATGTGGGTGAAGCTGTCCTATCTTTTATGACCAAGACTTGGAAGTCACACATAGCCTCAATTCCACCATAGTCTCAAACCCACCCAGATTAAAAGGGAGGGAATGTAGGCTACATTTTCCGATGTCAGTTACACTGAGTGCCAGTTAAGAAGAGAGAAGGGAGATATTGCGGCCATTTTTGGAGAATACAAGATGCCACATCAGGCATAAAATATATTTTAATTTTTCTCATATGGTAGTGTGGAAAACGAAGTTCTCTATGGCCCTTGAATTCAGTTTGAACAAAATTAATCACATATTTTTTTTCTGTAGACTGGTGAGGGCAGAAAATAACACAAACCAAGATAAAGAAAATGGGAATAATTGATAATCACAAGTCCTCCTTCAAACCCAAGAATATACTAAAACTAAACAAAGAGGGTTAGGGTGAGTGGGAGAAGATCAACAGCAGCCTTGGGGAGAAGCTGGGGAAAAAAACCCCAACAACTTGGCCAAGCCAAGAATCAGTGAAGCAAGAAGTCTCTCTGGAGAATGAGTCCCAAACTAACAAATGAATCCTTGGGTTTAATGTGGTGCTTAGGCCTAACTTCTTTTTTCCCCTCCCAGAACCAAATTTGGTGTTTGGAAGGCTCAATGTAACCACTCTTTGCAGCTAACCCAAAGAGGTTTCTCTGCCCCCATTTCTCCTTCATCTCTTTCTTCTGCTTTCTCTGGCATCCAACAGTATCCCAAGTTCAATTTCAAGCCCAAAAAGGCACGTACTTCTGGTGAATTGCTGGGAGAAAGTACTCTTCCACTCCACTGCATTTCTGTATTATGAATTTCTGCTGGTGGTGTCTAGGTGGCTCATTGGATTAAGAGACCCTTGATTTCAGCTCAGATCATGATCTCCCAGTTCTCCCGAGACCAAGCCTGCATCAGCTCTGTGCTGACAGTGAGGAGCATGTTTGGGATTTTTTCTCTCTCTGTCCCTCTCCTCCGCTCTCTCTCTCAAAATAAATTTTAAAAAATTGTTTTAAAGTTTTTGCTGGTAGACTTGAGATACTGCCTTAAACCCTAGGAGATTTCTAACATCACCTGAAAATGTGTAGAGTGATAGAAGTCTTCCTCCTTAATTAGTTTGGGACATTTATAGATTGTGGTATGAAGGGAATGACCCTAATAGCAATGCGGTAGGTAGGCAGAATTATGGCCCCTCAAAGATATCTATGTCTTTATCCCTGAGACGTCTGAGTATATTACCTTACATGGCAAAAGTGACTTTGCAGAGGTGATTAAGTGAAAGATCTAGAGATGGAGAGATTATCCTGGATTATCTGGTTAGGATGCATGTAATCACAAGTGTCCTTATAAGGGTGGGGCAGGAGGGTCAGAATCCCAGAAGGAGATATATAATGAATGAAGAGGTGAGAGAGAGAGAGAGAGAGAGAGAGAGAGAGAGAGAGAGAGAGAGAACGGCCCAGAGAATCAGAGAAGAAACATGGCTTCTTGATCCAGGCCCTTCCTAAAACCCTCCTACACCTGGCTCGGTGAATTATGCCGATAGAGGTACAATATAGGTATAAATTCTCCATTGTCTCTCAAGGTAGCTCAAGTAACTTCTATAATATACCATCAAAGAATCAATTAACCCAGAAAATCATCATAAAATTACACTCACACTCTCAGTGAGTCAGAAAGTTTTGCTCCACTACACTCCCTATGAGAATTTCCTTCTTGAAGGCTTGAAACCACAATGATTGTTAATCTCTCCACAGGTGAATGAACAAGGCTTCCACCACCCTCCGGCATTTACAAAATCTGCCCTAAAGACCTGACTGGCACATAGAGCCAGGTATTTGTGGTTCAAGACAACCCAGAATGGAACAATTTATTCCCTAATTACTCTACTGGAGCAGGGCAAGCTCACCAGGCAGCCCTGACTTAGAGATAGGTGGCAGGAGGAGGAAGTTGGAGAAAGTCAGATACGCTCAAACAGGACAAAGTGTGACACCAGTTCTGCAGGGTCTCCAGCTCCTGCTTACTGCCTGCCAGGGTTCTGAATCCACAGCCCCCTTGTCTTTACTGCCGGGCCACCCAAATGTGTGGGTGTCATAGTCTGCTCTCCATATGATGCTGGTATTGGGGGACCAACAGTACCTTGATCAAAAGTATCCCCTTGCTGCCAGCCTGCCACACTTCATAAATTCTCATTAATGGGTTGTTCTTAAGGTTAAGATATTATTTCCAGAATGTCACTGATGAGGCACAGATGTCCTATAAAAGTACAGAAGAAAGACTGGAAACATTGTCCTTACCTTGCTGTTCAGGGTAGGGTGGCAGCAGAAAGATTTTTTTTTTTTTAATGCTTTTTGGTGATCAGAGGGAGATGCCAAAAAGGGATTAGAGAAGGAAGTATTAAAGGACCTTAAATCCTATTGGAATTAGAATCATTTGTGGAACAAATATCTGTTGAGTGGCTGTCCTAGGCACTGGGAAGACAAAAAACAAAACAAACAAACAAACAAAAAACAACCCAGACTCCAGCTTTTATGAAACATAGAGATTAAAGAAGAAGATGGATAGAGATCAAAGAGTTAGTCCAAGATAGTGGTTCTCAACTAGGGGCCATCTGAGAATTTCTGGAGACGATTTTGTCACAACTGGAGGTGGAGTTGTTCCTGGCCATCTGTTAAACAGACACCAGGGACGCTGCTAAGCATGCTATGATACACAGAACAACTCCTCCACAGTAAAGAATTATCTGGCTCAAGACGTTAATAATGCCCTGGTTGATACACCCTGTACTAAGGCGGTCATTCCCAAAGTATGGTCCCCGACAGGCACATTCAACATCATCTGGGAAGTTATTAGAGATGCAAGTTATTAGGCTCTACCCTAAACCTGCTGAATCAGAAACCCAGTGTGCTGTGTTTTAACAAACCCTCCAGGGGACTCTGATGCCTGCTAATGTTTGAGAACAACTAAATTAATGAAGGAATCTATCATTACAAGTGAAGGCACATGCTCTGAAGGAAAAGAACTCTGTACCAATGCTACTCAAAAAGTGGTTTACCCACCATTGGTAGAATCACCATTGGAGAGCTTGTTAGGAATACAAATTCCTGGGTCCCACCCTAGGCTTGGTAAATCATGGAGAGATGTGTAGGGGCTAGATCGAGAAAACCACTAGCCATTGGGCCATTCTAAGTAACTAAGACTTTACATGATGGGAAATTGGAAATCTCTTGACTCTGGATATATCAAGTTCTGGCAACAAGCAGGATTAGGTTGGAAAAAAACTTAGAGGGAAACCAGATGGAAGGTTGTTGAGGTAGCTTCATGGGGGTATGAACTAAGGCAGAAGTAGCAGAGATTGAATAGGGAAGTACATGACGGAAAACCTCAGGAGGGAGCGTGTATAGGATGTGATTACTGATTGGATTAGGGATTAAGGCGTGCCAGGAATTCTTTTGACTGGAAGTAACAAAAAAATCCCGATTTAGAGTGGCTTTAAAAAAGGGGAATTAATTTTTCCCCATAGCTGGAAATCTAGACAGAGGCAAATGCTGCCTTTGTTTTGTGATTCAACAATATCAAGGCTGCCATCTCTCTACTTCTCTCGGCTTTTTTTTTTTTTTTTTGATGGTTCAGAAATGCATTTATTCATCTTTTTCACAAGTTTTGGGTTTTTAAGCCTACCACATTGCTTTCCATTTATATCTGTGTATACAACAGGAGTAACTAAGTCATCCTTGCCCATGAGAGTGGAGGGTTCCTGAAAATTTTGATTCTTTTCAGTATCTGATGAACTCAGTCTTCCAATGCATTTCTTCTTTTTCTTGCTAATTTGATGATCCAATCCAACATAAGCAAAAGAAAATGATCCATCTGCTCGAAATTTTAATAGATCATCAGTTGTTAGGCTAATGAAGTCTATGTCATTAACAGTCTTTCTTCTACAGGATAAGGACAAGGAGCTTTTTTCCTGATCAACATTGTCAAAAGCATGTCTGCTGTAAACACTTCTGCTCCTATCGCCAAATGGAAATCCTTCATTCCCCGGGATGAAGGGGTACAGGGGTGGCAAGAAATTTCAACTACCTACGAAGTCTCCAAAAGAGACAAAACGCACACTTTCCCAACTCTCCACCGAAAGCCTGTGCCTGTTACCTGATGGGAGACGCTACAAAGCAGACCCGACCCGAACGCGGCCCACCTCAGGCTCCGCTAGTTTTAGTTCGAAAGAGCTCGACGCCTGCGCTTGCTTTCAAACTGATCCAACATGGCGCTGGCTTCCTCTTGGCCTTTTCTTAATAGTTGTCACAAGACAGCTGCTGTAGTTCCAGATGTCTTGCTTGCATTCAGGGATAGAAGGAGCAATAAGAAAGACAGGGTCTGATCCTATTAATAAAAAAGCAAAGGGGCGCCTGGGCAACTAGGTTAAGTGTCCAACTGGCTCAGGTCATGATCTTGTGGTTTTTGAGTTCGAGCCTTGGGTTGGGCTCTGTGTTTGCAAAATCATTCATAGACTTCTACTTACTGGCCACAACAACACCACATGACCACCTATAGCTACAAAGTAGTGTGAAAAAGTGTTTATCATTATCATCTCCATGGCAGAGAAAGAGGTTTGGAGGTTGGTATTAAGTCCTCCAATCTACAGCATATGTAGAGAGGAAGGAGTAAACTGGACTGACTCTGGCTTCAGCTAATATGGGAACTCTGGCAGTATTCTGTCGGATAGGCACATGATGGGAAGAAACAAGTTTGGAACGGGAAGAATGTTATAATAGATTGTCTACTGCAATAATTCCATCCACTGTTGTATGTATAACTCTTTGCTGTGAGACTGCTACTTTTTTTTATGTTTTTATTTATTTTTGAGAGAGAGAGAGAGAGAGAGAGAAAGAGAGACAGAGCACGAGCAGGGGAGAGGCTGAGAGAGGGAGACACAGAATCTGAAGCAGGCTCCAGGCTCTGAGCTGTCAGCGTAGAGCCCAATGTGGGATTGATACTCACAAGCTGTGAGATCATGACTTGAGCCATGTTCTGGCCAGAAAGTAGAAGTCTATGAATGATTTTGCAAACACAGAGCCCAACGCAAAGCTCGAACTCAAAAACCACAAGATCATGACCTGAGCCAAAGTTGGACACTTAACCTAGTTGCCCAGGCGCCCCTTTGCTTTTTTATTAATAGGATCAGACCCTGTCTTTTTTTTTTTTTTTCGGGGTCCCGGATGCCGCGCCCTCCCCGCGGGGTACGCTTGAGGGGCCGCTGCCCACCCGGCGGCCCCGCCCCACTCGTGAACAGGAGGCGAAGGCCATCCCGGGCAAGTGGCTACCCCCGGGCCCCTGGGACCAGCTGCGCCTGCCGCCCTGGCTCATGCCGCTGCACTACGAGCTGGAGCTGTGGCCCCGGCTGCGTCCGGACGAGTTCTCGTCTCAGACGCTGAGCTTCACCGGCCGCGTGAACATCACCGTGCCCTGCGCCGTGGCCACAGAGCGGCTCCTGCTGCACAGCCTCTTCCTGGACTGTGAGAACGCCGAGGTGCGGGGTCCTCTGTCCGCCGGCCCCCCGGACGGCACGGAGGACTGCGTGCCCGTGGACGATGTGTGGTCCGCTTTCGACATGCAGTATATGGTGCTGGAGCTCGGCGGGACCCTGCAGCCCGGGAGCCGGTATGAGCTCAGTCAGTTAAGTGACCCAAAGTCACTTAACTGACTGAGCTACCCAGGCACCCTGAGACTGCTACTTCTGCCATCAAGAATTGGGGATTGGCTGTGTGACTTGCTTTGATGAATGGGGCATTAGCTAGGATATCATAAATAGAGCCCTGAAAAGTCCTTGTACATGGAAACCTGCTCTCTTTCGGCCAGAGTAGTAACACTGAGACCACGATGCGAATAAGTTTGATGAGCTTTGCAGAGGAGAACTGAAGTGCCCCAGCCAGGAGTCAGTACCCCACCAGATACATGAGTCCATTTTAGGCCACTGAAGCCAGGATGAACCTAAAGAGGACTATAGCTATGTAAGCAAACTCCGGTGAGATTAGCAGAATTGCCCAGCTGAATCCAGCCCAAAATGCTATTCAAAGAAATGTAAGCAAATCTATACACTGGTGAAAACATCCCAGGAACTACCTGAACTTAAAAAAATTTTTTTTTAACTTTAATTTTTTTTTTTAAATTTTAGAGAGAGCAAGCAGGGGAAAGGGGCAGAAGGAGAGAGAGAAACAGACAGAGAGAATCCCAAGCAGGCTGTCCCATGCACTGTTAGCATGGAGCCAGAGTTGGGGCTTAACCCCACAACCCTGGGATCATGACTTGAGCTGAAACAAGAATCAGACACCCAACCAACCGAGCCACCCAGGTGCCCTGTACCTGAACTTTTTGGATCTGAAGCTGGAGATTAGGATTCAGGAGTTATCAGCACAGAGGGAGTACATACTTGAAGTTGTGGCAAGGGATGGGATCACCTTGGGGCATCTCAGGAGCACCAGTGAGAGGTGGAAAAGAAAGGGGCATAGAGCTCATAAGAGATCATAAGATGAATTTCCAGAAGGAAAGTATCAACAGTGCCATTTGACAAGGAAATGTTAGGAAAGATGAAATCTGAAAAGAGAATGTTGGATTTGGCAATTCGTAGGTCATCAGAGATCTTGACCAGAGCAGTTTCAGGAGACAGGAGGGCCCAGAGGTCAGGTTGCAATAGGATTACAGTGGGTTGAAGAGTAAGCAGCAGGTGGGAAGTAGACTGTTTTTCCTAGGAGTCTGGGCTGTGTAAGCAAATAGAGGGAGAGCACAGTACCTTGATGAAAACACTCAAGCAAGGGAGGCCTGAAACTTTGTTTTGTCTTTCAAGATAGGGGAGGCTAGAAAGTGCTGGGATAGAAAGGATGTTAAGAAAAGCCCTAATATCCACTGGGGCTTGTTTCTTGAGAGGCAGGGTTTATTTTAATCAGGGGAAAGGGTGCCATAAAGCACAGAATGAAAGAAAACAAACACAAAACTGGAGGGTAGGCATCGTGTTTGCCTCTCACTCACTGGGGGTGAATGAAACAGACAACGTTGTAGATATGGGGGTGGGAAACTGAAGTGCCCATACTTGACGGCATCCATTTCCTCTGGGTTGTCAGAGATCAAAGAGGCAGGAAGACAGTGGCTTTGAAAGAGTAGCAAAGATTTGGAACAGCCTCTATGGGAGTGAAGGAGGGAGCTGACCAGGCACCCCTGTGGGATTCACTAAGATGCTGAGATCCAGCTGAGGCTTGATGATCAGTCCTCTGGCCACTACCTGTGCCAGCTGGTAGCACTTGGCAATCTGTGTGTATGAACTAGCAATGTGAATACTGGCTTACTCCATGGATTTCCTCCTAACTTCATTCCCTGCAACACAAACTCTTCTTTTAATTCTGATTATTAAGCTTTACTGGGCACTTGGCTTTCTTGATCAAAGATTGCATTCACAAGCTTCCCTTGCAGCTAGGTGTGCCATGTGACTAAATACTGACCAATGGGATATGAGTGCCAGTAAGCATCCCTAAAGGACTGGGCATGACCATCTTTCTCTCTTCCTGTTTCTCCCTGGCGGGAATGCAGATACAATGGCTTGAACCCAAGTAGCTACTTTTGGTTATGAGGGAGAAGCCACATATTTAAATGGCAAAGCAATAAGGTAGAAAGAATTTTGGTCCCAAATGATCATGGAACCAATCAGTGCTAGACCAGCTATTGCCAAAAGTCATTTACATGAAGAAAAATGTTCTATCACATTTAAGTACATTTTCTGTTTTACATTTTCTTTTTTTTCTTTTTTTTTTAATTTTTTTAATGTTTTACTTATTTTTGATACAGAGAGAGACAGAGCATGGAGGGGGAGGGGCAGAGAGAGAAGGAGACACAGAACTGGAAGCAGGCTCCAGGCTCTGAGCTAGCTGTCAGCACAGAGCCTGACGCGGGGCTCGAACCCACGAATGTGAGATCTGACCTGAGCCGAAGCCGGAGGCTTAACCGACTGAGCCACCCAGGTGCCCCTGTTTTACATTTTCTGGAAGCTAATTCTAGATTTCCATACTCTCTTGGAGAGCCTCACCTACACTGATATTCTGTGAACTACAGATGCCTATATATTCTCAACTCCCTATTTAAGCTTCTTTTAAGGTCTTTTTGAATACCTACCACGTGGTTTGACCTGACATCAGCTTATTCAAATCTCTGACCAAACGCTTACCATATTTGGGGCACTTCTGTTTATATTTTACTTCTGATTAAACTAGAGCAGAAATACTCTAAATTCTTCCTCAACTATTTTTAGTATTGCTTTATTTCCACTGTACTATTAAAAATCATGCATTACACATTTATTAATTCACTTATTCAACATTGACTGAATGCTTTCTTTGTGCTTTGAAGTGATGGACATCGGGGCGCCTGGGTGGCTCAGTCAGTTAAGCACCTGACTTTGGCTCAGGTCATGATCTCACAGTTCACGGGTTCGAGCCCTGCATCAGGCTCTGTGCTGACAGCTAGCTCAGAGCCTGGAGCCTGCTTCAGATTCTGTGTCTCCCTCTCTCTCGGACCCTCCCCTGTTCATGCTGTCTCTCTCTCTCTCTCTCTCTAAAACAAATAAAAACAGTAAAAAAAAAAGTGATGGATATCGTGGAGACACAAAATCAGTGGGGTATCCCATCAAGAATTTGACAATCCAACAGAAGAGAAGAATATGAAAGCAACTAAAATAATGAAAATAGAAGTGAGGCACCCATATTTTGCATGTTTTGGAGAAGTATGCAATATTTAAATATTTTCCTACATTTACCACTATGGTTTGTAAGACTAAAATTAGAACTAATATTTCCTGATTCTCAATATTCTGGCCATTATATCAGACTAAGCCATCATCCTATGTTTCATAAAAACATCTTGAAAATGATTTTTTATTTATTTAAAGGTTTAAAAAGAGAAAACAAGGGCTGTGAAAGAAGTAGGCGTTGATTTAAGTTTATTCATTGGTTTACCATTGTCAGGCCCCAAGGTATATGTTGGGATAAAATTGAAACAAATGACTGATGTGGTCTTGTCCTCATTGATATTAAAAATAAATCTCCCATGTAAATATCAAGTGCTAACTGTGATGAGAACATTTGCAAAGAAAGGTACATGGTACCCAGAGAGGATATGATGGAGTGTTGGTCCTAGACAGGAAACGCAAGGCAGAGGCTGGCCTGGGGAGTGGAGGTGAAGGTAGCCTAGCACAGACATGAAGAAAGGCCCGTTAACAGGAAAGAATAACGGAGACACTGAAAATTGGCTCATTCAGTGGAGCTCAGAGAGCAAGGGGAAGGGAACATGGTGGAAGAGGAGATGGGAGAGGTAAGTAGGCGCCAGACTGCAAAGGCTCCTTTAGACCACATTACAACTTTGGCTTATTTTAAGAGCAACAGGAGGCAAGTGAAGTGGTTTGATTTTAAATAAATCCCTCAAGTTGCCAAGTGAAGAGAGAAATACAGGGATGAAGACAGAGTAGGAAGCAGAGGAGACCAGTTTGGCGGCCATGGTGGGAATGCAGCTTTGAGGTGAGAGCAGCCAGGATGAGGGTGTGTTGTGGGGGAGAAAGAGACTGATAAGGAGAAGTCTTCAGGAGGACTCAGCAATAGTTTGGAGCTGGGATGTGAGGAAAGAGATGTCAAGGAGGACACTGGGTATTTGGGTTTCTTCACCTGATGGACGATGCTATTATTCAGAGAAGAACACAAGCCAGATTTGGGGATGAGGGCAAAATGAAACGGGTCTTTCTTGAGTCCAGTTTTGGACATGCCCTTGAAATACCCAAGTGAAAATGTCATAAAGGCGGTCAAAAAATGGGTCTAGACCCAAAAATATATGGCAAATTAATATTTGACAAAGCAGGAAAGAGTATCCAGTGGAAAAAAGACAGCCTCTTTAACATGTGGTGCTGGGAGAACTGGACAGCAACATGCAGAAGAATGAAACGACCACTTTCTTAAACCACACACAAAAGTAAACTCAAAATGGATGAAGGATCTGAATGTGAGACAGGAAACCATCAAAACCCTAGAGGAGAAAGCAAGAAACAACCTCCTTGATCTCAGCCACAGCAATTTCTTACTCGACACATCTCCAAAGGCAAGGGAATCAAAAGCAAAAATGAACTATTGGGACCTCATCAAGATAAAAAGCTTTTGCACTGCAAAGGAAACAATAAATAAAACTAATAGGCAACCGACAGAATGGGAAAAGATAGTTGCAAATGATATATTAGATAAAGGGCTAGTATCCAAAATCTATAAGGACCTCACCAAACTCCACACCCAAAAAACAAATAATCTAGTGAAGAACTGGGCAGAAGACATGAACAGACATTTCTCCAAAGAAGACATCTGGATGGTCAACAGACACATGAAACGATCCTCAGCATCACTCATCATCAGGGAAATACAAATGAAAACCACATTGAGATACCACCTCACACCAGTCAGAATGGCTAAGATGAACAAATCAGGAGACTATAGATGCTGGAGAGGATATGGAGAAACGGGCACCCTCCTACACTGTTGGTGGGAATGTAAACTGGTGCAGCCGCTCTGGAAAACAGGGTGGAGGGAGGTTCCTCAAAAAATTAACAGTAGAGCTCCCCTATGACCCAGCAATAGCACTGCTAGGAATTTACCCAAGAAATACAGGAGTGCTGATACATAGGGGCATATGTACCCCAATGTTCATAATAGCACTTTCAACAATAGCCAAATCATGGAAAGAGCCTAAAAGCCCATCAACTGATGAATGGATTGAGAAGATGTGGTTTAGATATACAATGGAATACTACATGGCAAGGAGAAAGAATGACATCTGGCCATTTGTAGCAACGTGGATGGAACTTAAGGGTGTTATGCTAAGTGAAATAAGAGAAGGACAGATACCATATGTTTTCACTTGTATGTGAAACAGGAGAAACTTAACAGAGGACCATGGGAGAGGGGAAGGGGAAAAATAGTTGAGAAGGAGGGGAGCAAACCATAAGAGATTCTTAAATACTGAAAACAAAATGAGGGTTGATGGGGGTGGGGGAGAGGGGAAAATGGGTGCTGGGCATGGAGAAGGGCACTTGTTGAGATGAGCACTGGGTGTTATATGGAAACCAACTTGACAATAAAGTATAAAAAAATAATTTTTCAGACAAAAAAAATGGGTCTAGATTCACTTAGGAGTGGGACCTGGGTGGGAGAGAGGGATGATGAGTTACCTGTGGGTTGGTTCAGACTGAAGCTACAGGCAGGGAAGAGACTACCCAGGCAACATGTGGGCATTAAGGGGCGAGGGGGCGGGGAAGTGAGCTGGAGAATCACCAGGGCTGGGTGGCCAGGTAGGGCAGCAGGACCCCATGTAGGAAATGGGGCCAGATTTGCTAAGTAAAAGGAGGAAAAGCAGGATATGGTAGAGACTTGCAGGCAATCAGGAGAGCATTTCTTTCTTTTTATTTAAGTTTATTTATTTATTTTAAGAGAGATACAGAGAGAGAGAATCCCAAACAGACTTTGCACTGTCAGCACGGAGCCCAGTGTAGGGTTTGAACTCAGAAACTGTGAGATCATGACCTGAGCCAAAATCAAGAGTCAGATGCTTAACTGACTGAGCCACCCAGGTGCCCCAGAGAGAACATTTCAAGGAGTGTTCAACAATGTCAAAAGATGCTGAGAGAATGAATAAGATGAGGCCCAAAATCTGCCTGCAGAATCCAGTGTAAAGATGATAATTGTTGGAATAACAAGAGTGAAAGCCAGATGGAAGGGAATTGAGGAGTGAATGGAGGTAAGGAAATGAAGGCAGAGTATAGGCAGCTATTTTGAAAAGTTTGACTGCAAAATGGAGGAGAGAATAGGGCAAAATCTAGAGGAGGATGTGGGCTTGAGGGATTTTTTTTTCTCTTTATGGTAGATTCATAAATAGAAAATCCATAAATTGACTCAAACACACACAGACATTTAGAACATAATAAAAGTGGCATCTCAAATCTCGGGGGCTAAGACTTTTTACTAAATGGTGTTGGGATACCTAAACAGCCATTTGGAAATTCTAAAATTGGATCCACACCTCATATCATATACAAGAGTAAACTCCAAATGGATTGAATCTGTAAATGTAAAAATGAAACCATACAATTCTAGAAGAAAGTATGTGTGAATTCCTTGATATCTTGAGGGTGGGGAAAGGCCTTTGTTTGTTTATTTATTTGTTAGTTTGCTTATTTTTAGTAATCTCTATATCCAATATGGGGCTCAAACTCAAAACCCCAAGATGAAGAGTCACAGCCTTTTCTGACTGAGCCAGCAAGGCACCCCTTTTATGTATGTATGTATGCATGTATGTATGTATTTAGTAAGGGAAAGATATTTTTAACTCAAATCCAGATGCAATAAAAGTTTGATAAATGTTATTATTTAGAAAGAAACCTTTGCATGCCAAAAAAACCACAAAACACAACAAGGAGGCAAACAAACAAACAAAAATCATAAACAAAATTAAAAGGCAAATGACAAACTTTTATCTTCTTGGGGTAAATATTTGTAGCATGCATTATATATATTACATGTATTATAGGTAAAGGAATGGATATATAGATATAGATTTAAAGAACCAGTGGAGAGAGAGTAATTGGCTAGAGAAGGGAAGGGAAAGGAAGAGAGGAAAGTGGTGGGGAGGGAAGTGAAGGGAAGAGGAGAGGAAGATCAATAGTGTGAGTGTCCTGTGAACAGTCCAGGACAGAGGCTAAGGCATAGAATGACAAAAAGGAACTGCCAGCAACTTCTGTGTTAAGTCGACAGGAAGATGATCTACATGTGACTGGATGTTTAATAACATTAGGAAGCAAGGGAGAAGCTGAGAGGGAGAGGAGAGAAATTTAAAATAATCATGGTGGACGGCAGGAACCTGCACTGACCAGAGAAATGCCCAGAAAGACCAGAGGCTGTTGAGTGAGTGCAGTTGGTGAGGGTGAACTTACAAAGGAGCCATTGTGCCCCTGGCAGTCCTCGAGAGCTGAGTTATTTGACTTTCTGTTGTCTTCTTGGAGAAAGGAGTTCCTCCTGATTCCACTCCATCATCCTGAGAATTTTTCCCCCTACAGATCCAGGAGGAGGGAGGAAATGAAGGGAGGCTCAGCAAGAAGCAGTTTAACTTATAAGAAAAATATTTTGACCAACTCATTAAGTTTGTCAAGTAAAACAGTGAGCAATGTGAGACATGGAGAGAGGCGGAGAAATGCAGAAGACTTTTAGAGAAATGTTAAGGACAACTGTTAGGAGAAGGCTAGTGGTAAGTAATTCAGAGCATGGTCTCACTGCATTTTGTTATGTGGTTGAGTGAGGAAACCCTAGCTCAGAGCTCAAAGTCCTAACACTTCCTCATGTTAATCTCTGAGATGGTTCTCTGAAGGGGGTGGTACGTGGGGTGTGTCTGTCTGCGATTTGCTAATTCCTTCCTCCTTGCTTGCCCCTCCTCCTTCCCCCCAGTTCCCTTGCAGATTTAATATACATTAATAATTTTCTATTATGACAACCTTTTCACAGTCAGGGTTGCTGGGAATGGCCCTTAGTTTAGTGCTGCTGGCACTCAGGGGATGGTAGGTTATATGCTAAGAGAAAGAATGTAAGTGGAGTGAATTCCTTTTGCAGAGGGGGAAAAGGCATTCCTGTTTAGGATCTTGAGATCCTTAATCAGAGCAGAATACAGACTCATTTTCCATGGAAAGGATTAGAAAATCCATGATGACAATATAATTTAAAAGCAAAAACAAAAAAGCCAATCTTCTGGGGTTCAGGAGTCCAGCTTGGAAAGATCATATCTGCATCTAGGCACTGCCCAGAGCCCAGCTCTTTGTGTCTCCAGAGCCTAAAAGCAGAAGAGAGAAATAATGCCAGTGAGTCACCAAGTCTAGCTATTTGCTGGGAAGGTGACTTCACAGGGAACCCAGCCAAAGCTGAAGGTACTTGTGTAGTTGGAAAGTAGATTACCAGCCTCACCATGTTTATGTGAGACAGGCTGACCCAGGAAGGACTAGACCTCCTAGAGTTTTAGTGGGGGGGGGGGGTCCAAAGCTGGGAGTAGTAACTCTGATTTCTTTTAGAATAATCACATTCTTTGCAGTTTGTTTAACATCTTTTTGTGTCTCTCTCCTGGGCAGGCCCCTCCTACCTCCTGACTTGAGGCCTGATTGACCTTCTAGGCATTACTCCCAATGACCCAACTTTGAACTAACTGCCCATGTGGCAAACTGACGTGAAGATACCTTCATTCTGAAGGAAGACTCTAACAGTTCAAAGGAATGGATATCTAATGGTGGAACTTCAGGTACATAGTGTGTCCAAAGATGTTTTGGGACAAGATGTTCTGCTTTGTGCTATTCAAATGATTGACTAGGTAGCCTCCTACTTTACCCTCTTGAGAGGTTGGCTCTGCCCTTTGGAACTTCAGAAACATCTGGCTCATTGCCTTTCTCCAAGGTTAGTGGATTTCAGTTCAGTTGCAAGGACTTACTGATAATGGGTGTTTATAACTTGATATTATCAGTGGACCATAGGTAATTTTCTCATCACTTTGATAGCAAAGGGAGAGTATGTTTCACATGCTGCCTTCGGGTATGGAGGGGAGGTGGATTTTACTACCTTCTTTTATAAAACAGGAACATTAGGAACCACAGGAGCTGAGGCTGCTGATTCTGGAGTGTCACCACAGACATGAAGGGATCACTCTGCCTCTCTCGTGAGTCTGTCTGGCTATCCACAACAAAGGAGGTGGCCAATTTAAGATAATAAACCCAATGATGGGGGTGTCTTCACAGTTTTATTTTCTACATCAATTGGTTTGGAGCGTTTGAGCTTTGTAATTACACATTTCTCCCCGTTTATGCTTTTGCTAGTGATTTTCCCTCTCTTGGCCTTTAAACAAGCCAGTTTAGCAACAAGGCATTCTGACATGGGGTTTTTTATAGCACACACAAAGGATATTTCTAAAACACACAAAGTATTTAGGTCACAGATATCCAGTATAAAGCTGTGTCTGGTCTATTTTAATAATGTTAAAAAATAATTTATGAGTTCAATGTGCTCCAGTTCATTTTTTTTAATTAAAAATTAAATCATTTCCTAAATTATAAGTTATTTTTAAATTATTTTCTAAAGCTAGGAATAGTACCACTGATTCCTTTTAGGATAATCATATTCTTTACAGTTTATATATTTTAAAATCCTCTTAGTGAGCCATTTATGAGCTCTGTCTCTGTGTCTCGGTTTCCTCATCTGTGAAACAGACATAATAATAGTACCTTACCCACAGCATTATTACTAAAATTACATGAAGAAATCCGTGTCATTAATGCCCTTAGCACCATCTAGAGTACTCTACCAAAGTTAGCTATTGTTAGCATATTATAATTGTTTTGAATTACAGAAGTCATATGTGCTGTGTAAAAAAAAAAAAAATCCAAACAATCTGGAGGTTTATAAAGTAAAATGTGATAGTGTCCACTCTTCACCCAAGCCTACATGGTCCTACTTTCTAGAGATAGCCACTGTATAATGACTGCAATTTTTCTCTGCACATTCATGCAACTTTCTTAGAACTTTGCTTGCCTCATCCAGCAACTGAGCATGGACATCCTTCCAGAGCAGGTTCCCTGGGGCTCCCTCTTTACATAAGATGGGCATCAGCTCCTCGTCTGATTTGTCTGTGGTTCTGATATGTGTTTAGGGCAACTTTTCACATTTCTGTGCAGTCAAATCCTTGATCTTTCCTTACACATCTTGGGGTATGTACAATGTGTAGGGAGACTGTCTCAGTGACCAGCATTTAGAAATACACTTCCCAGAACTGGAAAACAAAGACTTGCACAATTCAAGAGAACTTTTGGAACATACATTAAACTTTATGATTCATAAGTGTGAGTGTATTTTGCTTTTTTACTGGAGAAGTTCAAAGACTGAACTGCTTTTAGGTGTCATGGGCAATGCTGTCTTCAGCTAACGATGAGAAATACAGGAATAAAGACACCTTACAATCTGCACAGGCCTCTTTGTGTCACCTGCAGGTTTTTTAGAGGTCATGGTGTGGAGTGAGTGGGTGGGGCGTGGGGCGTAGGAGTCAATGGAGTCAGTGATTTGGTGTTCCATGTAATTGAACCTGTGATTTAACCAGCATGGAGTGTAAGAAGGTGGCTTTACCTTATCTCATTGTCATTGTCAAAGATCATACAGCAAAATCATTGGAAGACTCAAAAATTACCAACAAACCCAGCTGAAGCCAGTAGTTCTGGGTAAGTTCTGTCAAGTTCTCTGCATTCTTGCTCATGTCTGGGCATTGAGACACTCTCTTTGAGAACATGACTCAAAGGTATTTGCCAAAAAGACAAGTGGATATTTAAAAAGGAAAAAAATGGAATGATTGCTATGTCTTTGACAATGATGTATTTCTATAAATCTTTTACTACTCATGTTTTTTCCTATATTTTTCTTTTTTCTTAGTAAATACATACTGTGTGTATATAAAGTGAGCAGAACTGGCTGAAAAATAATTAAATAATCTTTTACTTTTGACTTATAGGTGCTGAATAGTTGGATCAACTCAGAAAAGAAAGCCTATTTTGAGGCCTTATAGACACTACTGTATCTATGTTTGTACCATATATGTGTGTATATATGTGTATGTGATATATAGTTAATTCAACAAATATTATTTGAGGCCCACTATTTCAAAGTAATTTTGTTAGAAATTGTGTGAGATTTTTGAAGATAAAAAGATAGTCTCCACCCACAATCTAGTTCTTTATATTCTTTACTATTTTCTAGACCTTTTAGGGAATAATTCAGAAAAATTCCAAGCCGTTAGGAGTAGAATATCTTATGTTTTATGGTAAGGACAATTCTCTGCGTGGTCTATCGCGTGAATCAATTGGTATGCTCCTCAGACATATTGTTTTTAAAGGCAGTGTGTAGCAGTGTCCTCCGATGGTCCTTGCCTTTGGCACAGCCTTCAAACCCTTGGGGACTCCTCTCCCATATGAACCAAGCCCTAAAATACCACTAGAATACAGTGGAGGGGATATTGATTTTGTATGTCTGCGAACTAAGACTGGCTTTCCTATTTAAAAAAACATTTTTTAAAACATTTATTCGTTTTTGAGAGACAGGTAGAGCATGAGCAGGGGAGGGGCAGAGAGAGGGAGACAGAATCCGAAGCAGGCTCAAGGCTCTGAGCTGTCTGCACAGAGCCCTACATGAGGATTGAACCCACAAACTGCAAGATCATGACCTTACCTAAAGTCAGATGCCTAACTGACTGAGCCACCCAGGCACCCCTCTGATTTTTAAAATACAGTGTTTTGGGGGCACTTGGGCAGCTCAGTCAGTTAGGCGTCTGACTCTTGGTTTCAGCTCAGGTCATGATCTCACGGTTCGTGAGTCAGAACCCCAATCAGGCTCTGCACTGACAGCACGGAGCCTGCTTGGGATTCCCTCTCTCCCACACTCACTTCCCCTTCCCCTACTTATGCTCTCTCTCTCTCTCAAAATAAATAAACTTAAAAAATAAAAAATAAAGTATAGTTAAAAAAATTTTTTTTAGAGAGCAATCATGTGTGCTGGGTAGAGGGGCAGAGGAAGAGAGAATCTTAAGCAGGTTCCATGCTCAGCATGGAGCCCAACATGGGGCTTGATTCTACGACCCTGGGATCATGACCTGAGTCAACCAGGTCAACCAAATGAGCCACCCAGGCACCCCTAAAATATAGTTTTTTAAAAAAGGAAGAAGATGTGGCAGAGACTGGAGGTGGCCCACAAAGCTTAAAATATTTGCTATCTGGTCCTTTACAGAAAAAGTTTCCCATCCCTGCCCTGAGGAATGCAGGCACCTTGCTGTGAGCACTTACAGGGAGTGCTCTGGGCCTCAGGTGGCCCTATGAAAAGGCCAGTATGGAAAGGAACTGAGGCCTCCCATCCAGAGCAATACAAACTTCCTCATCCTGAGGGAATCAGCAGGAAAGTAGAGTCTTCAACTCCAGTTAAACCTTCAGAAGACTGCAGCCATACCTGCTATCAGCCTGTATCCTCATGAGAGACACCAAGCCAGAACCACCTAGCCAAACCACTGCCAAATAACTGAAGCACAGAAACCATAAGAGATAATAAATGATAATTGTTATCTTAAGCCTCAAAATTTTGGGGTAATTTATTATGCAGCATAGTAAATAGAACATAGTTTGTACTACCTAGATTCCCAGGTAAAATGCTCATTCACTTCCTTTAAAAGTTCTTGGAGGTAGGAAGAACATAAACACATAAAAATCTTCACCACCATACTGTATCTGATAATTTCAAAGCTTTGCAGTAACTACTAAGACCTCAGACATCACATTCCAATAAATGTGTAAGAATCAAATGATTTCTTTAGATTTATAAATATCATCAATGTTTTAATTGACAGCCTCTACAAACTGCCTTGGTTCTCTGCTGACATTGTTCTTTCATTATACTTGGCCTTCTTCAAATCACTCATTTGGGAGGAAAGTGAATTTAGAATTGCTGGCCATCGGTCTGTCAATTCCTCCATCAAGCAGTTTCATTTCTTTCTAAGTAGTCCTGGAAGGCATTTATTGTTCCCTTTTTACAGAGAAAGAACTCGAGGCTCACAGAGATTAAGTGGCTACAGCCACATAAGTGGTTAATGAGCGCTAGGACTAAAGGTCCGCCTCTTGACTCTGTGCGAAAGGCACAGGTTTCTTCACCTTTGACTATAGATAGTCTAGAGTGTCTTCGGGTTATAGGTCAGAAGTCTTTATCACTGTGCTAGTACTGACTTTAGAAATTAAGGCCCACGCTTTTGTTCATGATAAATATACACGGTCCAAGTGCTGGGTATCTATTGGCAAATAAAACCCACACCTTCACTTTCATGGATCTTCCAGTTTAATCTAGGAGCTTAGAGCCTATCTGATACATCTATTTTTTTCCTTGGGAATCTATTTATTGCCTAATTATGGCTCTATAATATTGCATGAATGAAAAGCAATAGGATACCTTTAGACTTATCAACTACTTAAGTCTTGAACTTTTGTAAGGTTTCTTTCTTATTTCTTAATGCTAAAGCCCCGGATGGGTGAGTAATTAGATCAAGGTTCAGAATAACAAAGATAGATAAGGTAACTGCAAACAGCAGCATCCCACTTTGAAAGAACTATTCTGGTCTTTCACCTAAAGTGACTTCTTTCTGCTGAAAGAGATTTGGCAGCAGCTAGCTTAGCTGATGGCAGAAAAATCAACCATTAAATATAAAGGTTTCATAAGATTGTGACATAACCCAGTTTTTTACAGCCATTATATAACCAGTGGCAAAACAGCAGGGGAACAGAAATAACTCATACCTTACTTTTGGAATGCAATAAAATCTCAATTTCTCTGTCTCTGCAGACTTAAAGTCCCTATTTTGTTTTGATGATGACTTCAATTAGTTTTCATTTCTTATGCACTAACCAATTGAAAGTGGTAAGAAGGAATGGTCAGAGGCATGTTATATGGCAAAGAAACAGAATTCAGAAATTTGCTCCAGGAAACCCATCAGAAAGATAAAACTTAATATGGAAAGGCCACAAGAGAATAGATAAGAATTAGTTTATGTAAGAGTTACCTTAAGATGGCGACCAAGCGGCCATTTTGCTGTGGGTTGGAGGAAAACATCGTGCACCAACGACCCTCCCCCCTCACCTGCAGACCTGGAAAGTCCCGCGCCAGTTTGAAAACAGCCAATCATGAAGCCCCAGCTTCCCATCACCCTGACAGAGAAGGCAACCTATCCCATCCCGCCACGTCCCTGAAATGCCCTTATTTGGTGATCTGCCCTCCCAGGACCGGACCGGAAGTCTCTCACCCATAAAAAAAACCCACCCTTCCCAAACCAGACTCGATTTCCCTGACTCCCCACTCCCGGGGTCACAGAACCTCGCCAGGGAATCGCAGATCCCAATAAAGGCTTTCTTGGCTCCATAACTTGGTCTCTTTCTTTCCTCCCCTCTCTGCCTCCATCTATTAAATCTTACAGTTTTTAAGCAAACAAATGTGTTTTTCTAAAATTTTTTTTAATGTTTATTTATTTTTGAGAGAGAGAGACAGTGCAAGCAGGGGAGGGGCAGAAAGAGAGGGAGACACAGGACCTAAAGCAGGCTCCGGACTCCAAGCTGTCAGCACAGAGCCCAATGGGGGGCTGGAAGCCACGAGTCGTGAGATCATGACCTGAGCCGAAGTCAGACGCTTAACCATCTGAGCCATCCAGGCGCCCCAACAAATGTGTTTTTCAAGGAAAGGGTGGCAATGGGAAAAATTTCCGAGGCTTGTTTCACTGATAACAAATCAGGAGGAAGGTATGTTTTTGAGACTTCTTGGAGAGTATAAGGATTGAGTAAGATGGCAGTGAGGAATGGGAGACACCTGGGAAGAGACTTATCCATTCATGCAATAAAAATGCTTTCTGAGTCACTGGGCTGGGATCTGGACTACAAGTATGAAATAGACATGATCCCTGCCTTCAAGGCAGTTACAGTTAGTGGGAGAAACAGAAAGGGCAAAGGAATTTAATCAGGGTAAATGGAGGAATGCAGGGATTCTTAGGAGGGACAACTTACTTTCATTTGCAAAATCAGAGAAGGTTTCCTGGAAGAATTCCCTAAAGCTCAGGTCTGAAGGATGAGAAAGACCAAAGAAGAGAGTTCCTAAGGAAACAAATTGTATAGGTTAAAAGCTCAGAGGCTAAAGCAACCAAGTACAGGGGTGCCTGGGTGGCTCAGTCAGCTAAGCCTCTGACTTTGGCTCAGGTCAGATCTCACGTTCGAGGGTTAGAGCCCCGTGTTGGGCTCTGTGCTGACAGGTAGCTCAGAGCCTGGAGCCTGGAGCCTGCTTCAGATTCTGTGTCTCCTTCTCTCTCTGCCCCTCCCCCTTTCATGCTCTGTCTCCCTCTGTATCAAAAATAAATAAAACATTAAAAAATTTTTGTAAAGCAAGCATGCACAGAGTATTTAAGGAAAAGAAAATAGTGTACAGGTGGAAGGTTGGGGATAGTAATGGGAGATAAGGGATAGGGATCGTCTAAGTCTAGTGAATAAGTTTGAGCTTTAGCCTGAGGGTAAGGAAGTGGTGTACTCCACTTCATTAAAACAAAACAAAACAAAAAAACAACTGGCTACAGGAGAGTTGGAAAGCTGTTGTAATCCAGGTGAAAGATAATGGTGAGCTGTACTCAGTTGCTGTGTGGATGGAGATAATTAAGAGATACTCAGTAGATTTTTAAGAGAAAGAATCAGCAGGGGAGGATTTGATTATAGTTGTGTTATGCCCAAGATTTCATTATCGTCCCCCAAAACCAGAGACCGCCAGGGAGACTGAGTCACGCATGCAAAAGCAAAGGGCTGTTTTATTACAGGCTTAGGCTGGCCAGGCCTAAACTCAGGCTCACAGGCTTTACCAGGGCAGTAGGTCCATGCTGAGAGCCCCGAACAAAGGAGGGGTAGGGCCTTTATTGGTTTGGGAAGGGGGAGTTACAGGAAATTGTGACACAGGTATAGTGACCCAATCACAACATTTAGAGTGTTAACCAATCACAGAGTGGACCCAGGACCCAGGACCCTCACGTAGGGTGTAACTAGTCTTAGAAATGTTAAGGGTGTTAGCTGGACTTTCCTGATTGGGTGTTATAAGGGTGGTTCCTCCTGCCTTGGGCAATGTGTGCCCTTCTATTGTCTAATGATTCTGAGAAACCAACACCTAGGCCTCCAACGTCAGAGGGGAAACTTGAAGCCTGTCGTGGAATCAGTCTGGTTCTTACAGTTGCATACAGGACTTGCTGACAAAGGAGGAGACAAATGGTCTGGCTTTGGCAACTAAATGGTCCAGTTCACTGAAGATAGAGACACTGGGGTGGGAGCAGGTTGACTGAGAGGTGGGGGAAGTGTGAATGAAAGGTGGCTAAAGGACAGGTTGATTTGAATCTCAGGAGGAGAGTAGGCTTAAAGGTTTGAGAATCACCTGCATAGATGGGAGGGAGAAGATTGAAGACAGAATCCTGAGAGAGGCCCACAACAAAGAGGAATAAGAGCTTATAAGGAAGATTTAGATACATTTTTGAGAGTGGAAAAAGAAAAATAGGAAGGTGGTATCAGGGAAACCCAGGAACAAAAGTTTTCCAGAGGGAGGGCATGATTATCAATGTTCAATGCCATTGGAAACCAGGCCAAAACATCAGACAAACACCAATTGAGGGACACTCCACAAAATAAATTACATGAAATCTTAAAAAATGTCAACACTAAGAAATGCAAAAAAAAAAAAAAAAAAAAAAAGACAGAAATGGGGATTCGAAGAGACCAAAGAAACATGGAACCTGAGAATGCAATGAATGTCTCAGATTTCCTTTTGCTGTATTTTCTATCATCTTTAATGGTTGTATAATAATCTCGATAATTCATTTCATTTAATTATATTTGAGTTTGTCATTTTATGAAACAAACAGGAAAGTAACTTAGTATTATTCCAGGCTATCTCTAATCACAATCTATGTTACTTAAGAAGAACGTTTTTAGGCCACCTGGGTGACTCTGTTGGTTGAGCGACAACTCTTGATTTTGGCTCAGATCACGATCGCAGGGTCCTGGGATGGAGCTCTCCCACCACCTGGGGCTCCATGCTTAGCATGGAGCCTGCTTAAGATTCTCTCTCTTTCCCTCTCTCACTTCCTAGCTCAAGTGCATTCTCTTTCTTTCTCTCTCTCAAACAATAATAATAAAAATAATATTTTTATAAGATAGATTACATGAAAAAAGGTGAAAATTGAATCTGTACACATTGATTACCAATGCTGGAAGAGAAAGTGAAATTTACAGTTCGTGTGTTAGGTTTGTTTGAGTATGTTTTTACTTCCGATTCTATCTTTAAATTTGCCTTCAAATTTGTCATGTGGTGGGGCAAACCTCAGCTCGTGTTACTTAAAAATTCTTCTCAAGTGAAGACTCCCTAGTTTAAGGGATTCTATTCTAAGATAGGCATCTGTAAGAGGATGTAAGTGTAGGGAACTCTTTCAAGAAGATGGTGACATGGGACAATGACCTTGAGTCTGCTTTCTGTGATCCTGAATTCTGGCAGCAGTCTATGCCTAAGTTGCTTGCAACATACTAAAATATTTTCATTCTCTTTACTAATTTCTCTCTACTCTTTATGATTTTTAAAACGTAGGCATCTAAAACTTTAAAATTAAAATTTTTTCCTGTTCTCTTTAACGTCCACCAAGCATTTACCAACAAGCCTTTGGAAAGGTTTAGTCAAGGGCGCAAAACTTCACGGGCTTGGCCAGTGCCCTCAGTCAAGATGGCCGTAGCTACATTCCATTGCCCTTACTTGCCCTCAGCCAAGGTGGCTCCAGTGACTTCCTTTCAAACCCGCTTTTCCCATAACAAGTATGGCGCATCTGCTTCCGGATTTGGATGTGCTGCCGTTGCCGGTCGGTGAGTGTAAAGGGGACTTTGCAATTTTTCTCTATCAGTTGTCTCTGTGGAGCGAGGAGTGCCCTGAGATTGGGAATAGGCAGGAGGTCTGGGCAGTGTGTCAGAGCAGTCTCATAATTGGGAAGTTATGGAGGCTTCCCCTGGCACGCTTCCAATTTCTCCGTCCCACCCCCTCCTCCACCCAACAACGAGTGGCCTTTGCAGACACCTCTTTGGGGAAATCCCCTAAATTTGCTGACTGTGTGACCGGATAATCTTTGGTTCTTCCTCTTTTTAAAAAGCAGCTTTTTAAAGATATAAATATCTATTATAAAATTCACCTGTTTAAGATGTAAAATTCATTGGCGTTTCATATATATCCAGAACTGTGAAGCCATCCCTACAATCTATTTTTATTTATTCCTTAAAGTTTACTTATTTAGAGAGAAAGAGAGAGCGAGAGCGAGAGCGAGAGAGAGAGCGCACATGTGCATGCTCAGGCAGGGCAGGAGCAGAGAATCCCAAGTAGGCTCTATTGTCATTGTAGAGCCATGGAATCCAGGGGTTCCAGCCCGTGAACCTTGAGATCATTACCTGTGTATGACCTGAGCCCTGAGTCAGAATCAAGAGCAGGATGCTTAACTGACTTAGCCACCAGGTTCAACCCCCACCCCAAGAACATTTTCATCACCCCAAAGAAATACCCTGTGCCCATTAGCAGTCTCCATTCTCTACCCTTCCAGTCCTAGGCAACTACTAGTCTACTTTCTATAGATTTGCTAATTTGCACATTTGATACAAATAAAATCATACAACATGTGGTCTTTATTTACTAGTGTTAAAAGAAAAACGGAAGCATATTTAAAATTCTCAGTTAATTTGAACAAAAAAGTTATTTGAATTGGACAGGATCCAGTCTAGCAGGTAGAAAGAAGCTCTGAGGAGTTGAACAAAATGAAAGACTTATAGGCAGGAGGGAGCAGGAACAAGGAAGTAATCCTTGGCCAAAAAAGCGGGTTATTTATTGCATGGTTAGTTCTCTTTAGGGGATGGCAAGGTTCTATCTGGCAGATTACCTAACTAGTGCTGATTAGGCGATTCCTGATTGGTTGTGGAGTTTAGGGCAAGCGAAAGATTTTGAGTCTGTTTTCTTGTTTTTTTAATGCTAGGTTTTTATCATTAAGTATACATGTGGCATGTATGAGAACTTAATTCTTTTATAAAACTGAAAAATATTCCATGTGTGCATATACCACATTTTACTCATCTATTCATCAGTTGATGGACGTTTGGATTGTTTCCACTTATTGTCTATTATGGATAAAGCTGCTGTGAACATTTGTGTAAAGTTTGTGTGAACATATGTTTTTATTTCTCTTGAGCATATGCCTAGCAGTGGACTTCCCAGGTCAAAGTGTAACCCCGTTTCACCTTTCGTAGAACAACCAAACTGTTTTCCAAAGTGCTGGCACCTTTGTATATGGCCCTCCAGTTATCTCAGTGTTGAAAATACTGTCCTTTTCCTTTCCTATGTCTTGGCACCATGTGGCAAAATCAACTAACCATAATTGTAAGATTTTACTTTTGGACTCTCCTTCTATTGCACTGATCTATACACCCACCCTTCTGCCAGTGCTACACAGTCTTGATTAGTGTGACTTTTTTAGTAAGTTTTGAAATAAAAAATATGAGACTTCCAACTTTGTTCTTTTTCAGCGTTGTTTTGGTTACTCTGGGTTGCTTACATTTCTGTATGAAATTTTTAAGCACTTTTGTCAATGTCTGCAAATAGAAAAAATAATACACACAACTGAGATGCAGCTAAGAATTACATTGATCTGTAGATTGATTCAAGCCATATTGCCATCTCAAAATATTGGCTGTCTTTCCATTCATTTAGATTTTTAATTTCTTTCTTTTTAAAAAGATTTTATTTTTAAGTAATCTCTACAACCAACATGGAACTGACTTAGATCCCCGAGATCACGAGTCACATGCTCTACTGACTGAACCAGCCAGGAGCCCCTTTATCAAAAAAATTTTTTTGTAGTTTTTATTCTGCCTGTCTTACACATTTTTGTTAACTATATTCCTAAGTATTTTATTATTTTTTGATACTATTGTTTTTACTTATGTTTATTTATTTTTGGTGAGAGTGCGAGCATGGGAGGGGCAGAAAGAGGGAGAGAAAGAATCCCAAGCAGGGTCCGCACTGTCGGCACAGAGTCCATCAAAGGGCTCATTCCCATGAGCTGTGAGATCGTGACCTGGGTTCAAAATCAACAGTCACTCAACTGACTGAGCTACCCAGGCACCCCTTAATCTTTTTTAATGCTATTGTAAATGCAGTTATGTTCTTAATTTAATTTTAGGATTGTTTATTGCTAGTGTATGTAAATATTTACACAATATTTTTATGTATTTATTGCTATTGTAAAATCATTTGCATATAATTTTACTATATTGTTCTTGTATCCAGCAATCTTGTTTAAAGGTTCTACTAGTTTTTTTAAGTGATTCCTTGGGATTTTCTATACAAAGATCACATCTCCTGCTAATAGAAATAGTTTTACTTCTCTCTAATATAGTAGATTTTATTTCATTTTCTTGCCTAATTTTGCTAGCTAAAACCTACAGTATAGTGTTGAATAGAAGTGATCAGAGCAGACATTGTCTTGTTCCTGATCTTGGGGGGAAAACATTTAACACAAAATATGCTGCTAGCTGTGCATTTTTTTCAAAATATACGCTTTATCAGATTGAGGAAGTTCCCTTCTATTTCTAGTTGTTGAGTGTTTTGATCATGAGAGGGTTTGACTTTATCAAATGCTCTGTGTGAATGTCTGTGTTGTGGTTTTTGTCCCTTATTCATTTTTTTTTGGTCCTTTTTTGTAATATAATATATTACATTGATTGATCTTCAGACGTTAGAAAAACATTGAATTCCTAAGATAAGTTCTGCTTGGTCATGGAGTATAATCCTTTTTGTATTTTGTTGCATTTGGTTTGCTAGTATTCTGTCAAGGATTTTTGTGTCTGTATTCATAGTATTGGTCTGTAGTTTTTTGTGATGTCTTTGTCTTGATTCAGTATCAGGCTGATGCTGAGCTTAGAGTAAATTGGGAAGTGTTCCCTCCTCTTCCATTTTTTAGAAAAGCTATTTAGGAGAGGGAATGACAAGTGCAGTGGGAGGAAGTGGGGCTTATTGGAGAACCTGAAGGAAAGTCATTATGCTTGAATCCTGGAAAGCAGTGGGGCCTGACATTGGAGGATCTGGGTCAGAGAGAAATTTCTGGATGGTGATTAATGTCTCAGAAGAGGAAAGAAGAGGAGAGAACCTTGGGCTAAATGTGGAGGAAGTCCAGTTGGGAATGGAGGATGAGCCACAGAGTTGGTGGAGATGAGGAAATGAGCCAATTTAGACTCTTGAGAATTTTGTGGGTAGGAGAGGAGACTGGCTGTGGAGGGCAGGTGTCAAAGAATTCCTTTTCACTTTTCTTTCTTTCTTGACAATTTTTTTTTTTTTTTTTGTGAGAGAGAGAGAGAGTTTGTGTATGGGAGCTAGGGAAGGGCAGAGAGAGAGAGAGGGAGAGATCCTGAGCAAGCAGCGTGGATTCAACTCATGAACTATGAGATCATGACTAGAGCTGAAATCAAGAGTCTGTCACTTGACCAACTGAGCCACCCAGGCACCCCACTTTCTTGATAACTTTTTAAAAATAAGTTTATTTATTTTGAGAGAGAGAGAGAGGGAGAGGGAACAACTGGAGGAGGGGCAGAGAGAGAAGGGGACAGAGAATCCAAAGCAGGCTTGGTGCTGACAGCAGAGAACCCCATGAGGGGCTTGAACTCACAAACCATGAGGTCATGACCTGAGCTGAAAGTCAGACACTTAACTGACTGAGCCACCCAGGCCTCACTTCTTGACAACTTTTAATGTTGATATGATTTTATACCTTCAAAAAATTGCAGACTAGTACAAGAAACTCGCAGATAACATTTTCCAGGTTCACCAGCTGTCTATACTTGCTCCATCAAGTTACTTTATCATTTTCTCTGACACACACGTGTGTGTGCATGCGCACACATGCACACGCACACACACACACACACACACAACTGTTTGCCAGTATGTTGTACACATCATTACCCCTACCAATTAATATTTGAGTGGCATTTCCAAAGAATAAGAACATTCTCTTACATACTAGGTTTTGTTGAAAATGGGAGCAATTTGGGCATATTGGAAAATCTAAGCGAAGATCCTGTGGGACAGAAGTGAGAGAAGGGGCTGTTATCACTGAGAGCTTGTTGAAAGGTCTAGAGAGCAGGATTTCAGGTGCAGGTGGAGGGGTTGGATTTTGCCACAGGAGGGATGGCTCTCTGTTGTGAAGAGGAGTGCAGACGTGGGACATTTTGTTCTGCTTGACAGGACAATGGAGGAAGTTCCTTCCTGCTGGATTCTGTTTCCTTTGTCAATTAGGAAGTGAGCACAGCTACTGAAAAGAGCAGGAAGGTGTGTAACAGATGGGAAGCGCCTGAGTTAAAGAAGGTGGGAGAAAACACAAGAGTCAAGAGAGGGGAAGAGGAAGTAATGAGATAAACATCTCAAGATTCATGTGGCCAGACAGCCCATTTCAGGTTGATGTTTATTCTGTTAGAGAGAGCCAGCTTGCTCTGTTCAGTGGCCCCTGTCTAGCCCTGCAGAGTGGGGAGATAAATCGAGTTCATCTGGGCTAGGGTTTTGTCAAGGGTGTGATAAGAGAACGGAATGGTTCAGAAAGGGAAGTTTAGGGTACTAACAAGATAATGGACCATAAAATACTGAATAAGAATGAAAGAAGTAAGGTGGCTACTGAATGGGAACTAGGAGGGCAAATGGATGGGACGTAGACTGGGAAGATGGAAGCCTGTAAATTGTTTTTTAATTATTACTATTTCACTTATTGGACCTAGACATTACTGAGCATGCATTCTCTACGGAGTATTGTACATGCATTAATTTCATATATTTCCTGTGACAACCCTATGAGGTAAGCATAGTTATCAAGCCATTTTTATAGAGGTGACTGACATTAAGTGACTTGCCCAAGGTGACCCAGTTAAAAAGTGAGTCTCTAACTTCAGAGACCCTGTGTATCTGTAGATCTCTCTGCAGAGCTTCCCAGCCGTGTTCCCTGCTCCTCCTTCACCCTCCTCTGACTCACGTTTCACTTAGCCAACAGCGTGGGCATTTGGAAATGCAAACTGATCGTATCATGCACTAACTCAGAACCTTTTGTTATGTGTCACTGGAAATATATATAAAAGGAAAAACTGACAGATGAATAGAGACTTGGATAGATGGATAGTTTTGCGATAAAGAAAATCATAGTAAAATGTTAATTGTGAAATCTAGACAGTAGCTATAGGAATGTTCATCGGATAATTCTCTCCACTTTTCTTTCTGTTTGAAACTTTTCATGTAAAATGTTGGGAAGGAAGACCTTTGATGAAAAAAGAGATGAAGCTAAACAGCTTTTAATCTGAGGATCCTGTCTGACTTGGATTTGTAGGTTGGTAAGAATCTGTAGTCATGGGAGAATGGCTGTCTTTGCTCAGTAAGTAGGTTTTGATGTACCAAGAGACCTCTTGTGCCTGTGCCCCTCCAGAATTGGAAAAGAACACTTAGATTGTATAATTAAAGCCTTTCTTTTTTTTAAAATTTTTTTAATGTTTTATTTATTTTTGATACAGAGAGACAAAGCATGAGAGGGGGAGGGGCAGAGAGAGAAGGAGACACAGAACCGGAAGCAGGCTCCAGGCTCTGAGCTGAGCTGAAGTCGGAGGCTTAACCGACTGAGCCACCCTGGCGCCCCAAGCCTTTCTTTTTTTAAGTTTTATTTATTTATTTTGAGAGAGACAGAGACAGCACAAGTGAGGAAAGGGCAGAGAGAGAAGGAGAGAAAGAATCTCAAGCAGGCTCCACACTGCCAGTACAGAGCCCAGTGGGGACTTGAACCCATGAAGCCATGAGATCATGACCTGAGCCAAAACTGAGCCAGACACTTAACCAACTGAACCACCCAGGTGCCTCAGCCTTTTTTTTTCT
Source organism: Suricata suricatta (assembly GCF_006229205.1). Lineage (NCBI taxonomy): Eukaryota > Metazoa > Chordata > Mammalia > Carnivora > Herpestidae > Suricata > Suricata suricatta. The sequence continues at coordinate 75,618,614 of NC_043711.1, read as the reverse complement.
TTTAAATATTCTTTTAAGCAATCTCTTCACACAATGTGGGGCTCAAACTTACAACCCTGAGATCAAGAGCCACATGCTCCCCTGACGAGCCAGCTAGGCACCCCAAAGTACTTTTTTTTTTCCCCCAAAGTACTTTTAAGAGAGGAAAATAAGCTCTTCTGGAGAAGAAAGTGGAACCATGTGTTTAGAATTTTAGGGCAGAGATCATCATTGCGCCATACTTGTCAGCTTAGGGGGTTGTAGACCCTAGGAAGGGTCTCATCCATACTTAATACTTACTATTTCCTGTGCAACTTCAGAATTCCAAAGAATGTTTTGGATGTACAGTTTTTTACTCTGTAAAAAAACAGATTCTGCCTTTCAATAGGCTTTCTTTTTTCTTCCTGCCTTTCTTCCTTTTTTTTTTTTTTTTTTGTTCAAATGCTCAGTTTGGGATGTATTTGACATTTAACATTTAGAATGATTCTAAAGAAAAGACAGGTATCATATCAATGTGCTGCTTGTATCACTAATGATAGTCTTGCTTGATGGTCGATGTCAAGACTCCTTTTCAGGCAGGCAGGCAGGACTGCTGTCCTTCACTGACCTGTTTTTTCCCTTCCAGAAGCCTCCAGAGCAGTGTTTGGTAACACGAGGGGAGAAGGAAGAGACACAGATGCCTGTGACGGAGGTGTTTGCTGAAACTTCAGGCTTGGTTGGCTAATGTAATATGTGTGAAGAGACAGGATGTTCTTGCTTCTTCGGGAACCTTGATCCCTCTGCTTCTTTCAGAAGCAGTCAGCTGCTTGCTCTCTTGGCTCAGTGTCTACAGGAGTGAATGTCCACAACAGCATGTGACCGGGTGTCCTCAAACAAGAAGAATCTTGCCAGGCCTCTGTGTTGATTTGTTTTTATACACCCCCTATCTTTGCCTGATAGGCTGGTACTCTGTTTGGACTGTGCAGACACAGGAGGCTGGGAGGTCTTGGAGCTGGGTTCTTCCCAGATTGGTATTTTCTAGATGAGTTTCTTTGGACAAGTTACTCTGCTCTCTCTGTGTCTGACTATCTGATTATAAATGAGGGTAGTGGGAGGATTACCTGCTTCATGGGGCTGTTCTTGCTCTTAGCACAATGCTCCGCATCCAACGAGCACTGTATAAATCTTATCTTATTATTATACTGTTCCTGTTACTCTGAAATTGCTTGTTTCATTCAAACATATGTCTTTGAGCTCTTTTAGGTTCCAACTGTCATCTTAACAGCTGCACCGTATTCCGTAATTTGGAATTACAGAAATTGCAAATTCCAAAACTATTCCTTCTCTAATCTTCTCCAACCCAGTTAGATAAAACAACCCAGTCCTCGAAGCTGCCATTCTCGTTGACTCTCTTTCTCTTTAGGATCTTAGTCTGTTCAGTGATTCAGTTCTACTCTCATTTTAGTTCCTAAATATGTTCTTAATCTTCCCCCTGCTCTTGATTGCCTACCCTAGTTCACATGTTCCTCCTCTCTCACCAGGACCATGGCAGGTGGATGAATTCCTGTGCTTTCTAAGATTGTTGGCCACTGGGCTGAAGCCTATAAATTCAGCTGCCGATTTTGCGGATTTGACCATGTAAACTCCTCTGCACGGCACATGGTGGCCTGGGACAGTCATGATGTTGGCTACAATATGATTTGTTGATGACAACAACTTATGAGGCAGAGAGTTGCAGAGGGTTTAGGATCTCCCCAGGCCCATATTATTTTATAGAGAGGTGGGCAGAGCTGAATGCACCGTAAAGAATCCTCCAGCAGAGAATCCAGCACCCACAAGTAGACCAGGGTCTACTGGGGGAGGGAAGGTAAGGAAGATCTAATTTTATTTTATTTTTTTAGGAACACCTGATTTTTAACAAGAAGTGTCCAAGTGATGAACTCAATAAACCACTTTTGTGGTCTTTGGAACTCAGCTGGAACATTTGTACATCCAAGTTGCTATCAACAACCAAGCCTTGCCATCCTTCCCTAAGCTGGAGACAGGAGAGTCCCATGGCCATCCAGCTAAAACCACAGGGTTTGTCTCTCCCCAGTTACACATGTATGATTGTTTTTTGACTCTCACTTTAACTTCCTGACACCCCATGCCCACACTGTTTCTACTGGTATTCGCGCGGTCCCCTAGGCATTGGTCTGCCCTGCCCCGTGCTTGGAGGTGACCTTCTCCAGAAAACTTAACTGTTCCTTTTTGGGTTCTTCTCTGTCTTGTCATTGTGTTTACATAGTATGTTGCTGCATTTGGATCATCCCAAACCGTGAGCAACTTGAAGGAAGAGTCTATTACATTCACCTTTGTATACATGGCATGTTAAATCACTGACTGAATCATGTCCGAGTAGGCCACAGATAAAAATACGCGTCACCTATCATCTCACTGGTCAGAAATTAAACCACTGAATTAATTACCATTGAAGTTAATTTGAGATGTATTTTTCTGGATGCTTTTTTTTTTTTTAATTTTTTAAGGTTTATTTTTTGAGAAAGAGACAGAGTGTGAGCCGGGGAGGGTCAGAGAGAAAGGGAAACACAGAATCCAAAGCAGGCTGCAGCCTCTGAGCTGTCAGCACAGAGCCTGAAACGGGGCTTAAACTCACAAGCCATGAGGTCATGACCTGAGCCAAAGTCAGACACTTAACCGACTGAGCCACCCAGGCACCCCTAGATGCCTTTTTTTTTTTTAAAGCTCGTGATCTGTATATTTCTCACTTACACACACACACACACACACACACACACACACACACACATGATTCTGTGTTTTATAAAGTTTTGATCAACCTAGATCAACAATCTACCTGTTGTTTAGCAATCTTTTTTCCACATAAGATATCATAGACCGTCTCTCTTCTCATTACATATTCTTTTAGTCCTTGGATTATCGTGTGCTGCACATTTCATCCTTATCAGACCAGACATGCGGCTTGTTCTCCAGCTGAAAATGTTCATGGTTTCTTTCTGTGTCAAGAGTATTTGTTGGGTTTACAGTAAGGACAAGGAAGACTGTTACTAATGGGAAAGTAAAGTATTCTGGCCAAACTGTTGTTTGGCCTTTAAGGCACTGGGATGTTAGTCCTTTAAGCTGTGACTGAAACGGGGGTTCTCTTAGGCAATGCCTCTTGCATTGAATTATTTTTTCCACGGCAGGACTATGGCGACCCAGGAAGTCACTCCAGGCAGCCAGTCTGAGGAGAGCAGTGCCTTGGATTTGCCAACAGTTTATGACATAAGAGATTACGTGCTGCAGAGACCCCATCAGGAGCCCAACAGTGAGGCTTTTAGTTCTGTAGAAGCCTTTTCTAGTCCTTGCTCTTCTGATCTGGATCCAGGTAAGAAGCAGTGTTTAAAACAAGCTAATTTTGGTCACCCTCCCCCCCCCCCTATACATACAGGTATGTGGTCATTTGTTTCTCTCTCTTCCAATAGCACCTCTCTGAGGAATGATTCATTGTCTTGGGTAGAAAACATCTTATCTAAGCACAACTGTAGGGAGAGACTTCAAAGGACAAACTCCCTGGTATAAACACAAGGAGCTCTTTCCTGGAGGCCTTTTTGTCTGAAGACCTTTCTAATCTCCATCCAGCTGCATTCAGAGGTTCAACAGGGAGAGGGTGAAATTCAATTCTGTTTTGTTCTTTTAAAACTTCAGAAAGTTAGGGCACCTGGGTGGTTCAGGCGGTTAAGCATCTGACTTTTGATTTCAGCTCAGGTCATGATTTCATGGTTTATGAGTTTGAGCCCCGCATTGGGCTCTGTGCTGTCAGCATAGAGCTTCCTTGGGATTCTGTCTCTCCCTGTCTCTCTGCCCTTCCCCTTCGTGCACTCACATGAGCATGTGCTCTCTCTCTCTCAAGAAAATAATTAATTAAGTAAAAAATAAAATAAAAACTAAAACTTCAGAATGTAGCAATGTGGGCCTGTTATATGTCATAGGTGATAGTAGTAGGGAGCTCAGTATTCCTTGGGCCAAATATACTGTGCATTTGTGAAAAAACTTTTCTACAAGTTTCCCTGGCTGAATTGCCAAAAAGTATATTATCTAAGCTTAATGATGATTCCTTGACATAGTCAGTGATCGTCTCTAGTTGTAAAGCCCTTGTCTTTCCCATTCATTGACCAGTCCAGACCTGGAGGTCCACAGACCTGGACCCAAAGCTCTGCTACTTACTGGCTCTGGGACTTGGGACACGTTTCTTAATGGCTCTGAGCTCTGTGTACTTGACATCATCACTTAGATTTCTGTTAGGCTTCTGAAATTTGATATGTCCTGAACCAAATTGCTAATTCTTCTACCCCATCCCCAATCCCTTCCCCTGCATATACATTCGCCTGTTCTTTGACCCTTTCTCATCTTGACCAAGCACTTTTATCCATCAACAGATGGACTTAGGCCCAAACTTAGAAGTCACCCTCAGCCTCTCTCACATCCAGGCCAGCACTGTCAGCTTTACTGCTGGAGTAAATCTAGAGTCTAAACAGTTCTGCCATCTCCAATGTTAACACCCTGGTCCAAGCCACTATTGTCTGTCTTCTGGATTATTGTTACAAACTCCTAACCAGCTCTTTCCATACCTGCCCTTAACTTCCTACAATCTCTTCTCAACACAACCACAGAGGATCCTTTTAAAATGCAAATCAGATCATGTTAGTCCAAAAACCCCTATGACTTCTCATCTGTCTCAGAGCAAATGCAGAAGTCCTGTGGTGCCCATGTTCTCCGGGCCCTGGGTCTGCCACCTCTCTGACCTGACCTTCTTCTGTTCTCCTTGTCCTCACTGTGTGGGGCCTCTGCTTCTCACCTCTAGGAGCCAGCTACCCTCCATCTGCTGATGTTCCTTTGTTTACCCTTCCCCGGCTTTATTCTTCGCCTCGGCAGGAATCCACTGGGCACCCTAGATTTGACTGTTAATTGATTTGTCTCCCTGCTCTGGAATATAAATTCCAGGATAGCAGATACTCAAATACTTGTATGAAGAATGAATGGGTGAATGTTAATTGCTATTGTTATTTCAGTAAGAGATAGGCTTGTATGGATGTAGGGCTGAAGTTGATCCCAACAGAAAACCTCTCTGATCCCGTCTCCACTCCCCACACATGTAGCTTAAGGCTGGTTATGAGTAACTTTGGAAAGTTCCATGTATAAGGAGTGGACGTCATAGGCAGCACTGAATGAGGTGAAGCCTGAATTTAGCCCCAAGCACAATCAAGTGTTGGAGAAGATTGTCAGATTGTGTCTGCCTCCCAGAAAAGTCAAAATGTGTAATTGATCGAGACATGGCCCAACTTTCAGCCATTAATGTGTGCAAAGTGTGCAAAGTGAGTTACGACTATTCTGCAGTGATAGAAATCTTCTCCCACTTCTGCCAGGACAGAGCGAACACAAGGAGTGTGTGACATGCACCCCAAATCCAAGTGGGCCACTCTGTGCTCATGCCCTCTGGAGTCCCAGTTCTCACTTTCTCTTCTCCTTGCTTCTGCCTCCACCCTATTCCTCGGTGCCCAGGGCCTTCATACATCACCCTTCAAAGCCTCCCAAAAAAACAATTTGAAACTTAGAGACAAATGACTAATTATAGCTTCAAGTGTCAGCTTTTCCAGGATGGTCTTCATTTAAGAATACCTAGCTTTAGCCTGAAGGAATGGATTAATTTCAGGAATCAAGGACAGGTAGAAGGGAGATTGGGAGGCTCTGTCTTTCTGATGTTCCTAAAAATGCATCCTATTTATGGTTTCCACACCTACACATTCTTACACCCCTCTCTGCACCCTACCCCCCAATTTGACCTCTCCAAATGGAGCCATTCCTATCATCTAGGAGTCTTATCTCCTCCTTCTTCCTCATGGCCATGCCTCCTGAACTCATGCTGGCTTGCACATACAGCCCCAAGGAAGGTCCTATGGTTCGTTTTCTCCGCAGAGCTAGATGCCGGAATGTCTTAGAATACGTGCATATGATCACTCCCGTTTATGGCAGGCTCAGTGCCTGTCAGGTTTTGTGTTGATGGGCTCCATGCTAAGTGTTTCACAAAGACTAAGACTTTTAATTCTTACCACAAACCTGAGAAGTGGAAAGCAACCCTATTTTATAAATAAGGAAATGTAGACGTGGGGACATTGGGAAGCTTGCCCAGTGTTACTCAGTAAATGGCAGAGCTGGGCTGAGCCCAAAGGCATTGATTGTTCTATATCATATTTTTATTGGGGAAAAAAGTTGCTTTTTCTAAACTGGAAAATAACCCGATGATATCACTGAGATAAGGTATTGCCCAGAAATGAATCTAGGCAAGTTTGTTAGCCTGATACATCAAATAACTCATTTTGGGAGGGGAGAAATTTGAGGGAGGAATATTAAGTTTTTGATCCTATTTTATTCAGACTTAAATATTTAAAAGCAATCTTAATTTTAATTAATCTGTGCAGTCTACCATTCTGCAGTAGTTTTGTGTGCTATACCATTTATTACTCATAAAACTTGTTATGATTGTTAAAAATTGGACCAGATTGGGTGTCTGGGTGGCTCAGTGGGTTAAGTGTCTGACTCTGTCTCAGGTCATAATCTTGTGATTCACGAATTCGGGCCCCCGTGCCAGGCCCTGTGCGGACAGCTTGGAGCCTGAGCCTGCTTTGGGTTCTGTGTCTCCCTCTCACTCTGCCCTTCCCCATTTTGTACTCTTTCTCTCTCTCTCAAAAATAAAATAAATATTAAAAAAATTTTTTTAATAAAATAAATAAAACTGGACCAGATCACCTAGAGCTTCCCAAGAACTAAGTGGAAATGATATCTGAAAGATATCCTAATGGGAGCAGGGATTACGCTAGGATCAAATGGAAGTCAGCCACTTTTATATTTAATAGCTTTGTAGCTGATAGCTTATGGTAAGCAGAAATAAATGCACTCGGGTTTGTCCACCACAAAGGGAACTTCATTCTGATATCACTAGGTGAAGATTATACAGCATGGGAAGCTATTTATTTTGTTGTAAACATTTCAGAGTTGTCTCTTGTGAGACAGAGATGGTTTTCAAAGTAAATATAGGAGAGGTTGTCACTGGTAATCTCACCATTACCAACTGGTGAAATGGTTGAGGTGGATGGTCCTAAACTCAGGGAAATCAGATCACCCAGCCTGATTTGCTCTGGACTGACCATCTTGCACTTCCAGTTTCTCAAAACTGTGTAAGGTCTTGAATTTTGATTTTCTATTTATAAGTAGGGTCCGGAGTACCTGGCTGGCCCAGTTGGTTAAGGGGCCGACCTTTGATTTAGGTTCAGGTCATGAACTTAGGGTTCATCATAGGCTTGAGCCCCATGTTGGGCTCTGCACTGACAGCGTAGAGCCTGCTTGGGATTCTCTCTTCCTTTCTCTCTCTGCCCCTCCCTCACTCTCTCTCTCACCTTCTCAAAAATAAACAAATAGACATTAAAAAATTTAGAACAGTATATATAATTAAGACCACTTTCCTTCCCTTCACTGGATGCTCATGGGTAGTTGTAGCCCAGCAATCCCAGCAGGTGGCAGGCGGTGTGCAGGTGGCCTTATCAGTGAGTGGCAAGGTCCCAACTTCAAGGTCAGGTCAGCATCACCATTGTAACCTCTGGAAGAATAGCTGGCAAGGGATGAGTGGCCTCAGTTTTAGGAGATGGAAGGGACCACTGGAAAAGCCAGCTGAGAAGGACAGGGACCTGGGCTGAAGCCTGACTTTTATAAAGGATCCCCCACTTCACCCTGCAGCTGCCTCTGGCTTTGGCCCATCACTAACCTGCTCTTCTCCGCCAGGCTTTTTCAAGGGGTTGCCTTTATTCCACGCTACTTCCTCCTATGATTGTTCTTCATTCCTGGGCACACGTCGTCCACCCCCCTGCCCACTAGACTAAGCCTGCCCTGGCTCAGATGCTGCTGATTTTGCCCAGGAGCTAAGCCTAACGGGCACTTCTCTGCCATCATCTTGTATGCCCAACTGCCATGTCGCTGTTCATGCCCTGGAGGAGGATATTAGTGGCAAGGGACGTGAGACTTCAGAGCAATTTCTAGGAAACTAATGAGCTGATAAGAATCCGAGAGTATTAGTCAGGAAAACCTCAAAGCCTTGGTCATTTCAGTCTGGGTACCCAAAAGCGGGCGAGTCTGGGCTGTGTCTCTCTAAATAAACACAGGTCATCTGTCTTGAACTGGTGTCTCGAGCAAGCGGCATCTAGCTATTTCTTATGAAGTGGTAGTAAAACAAACAACAACTTGTCACCTAAGCCAGACATAGGAGTACAAAAACTCCCTCCCTGCCTTCCCTGGTGAGATCTGGCAGGAGACCCATACTGCCAAAGAGGCCTTCCTGAAACAGCATTTCTGCTACGTTCCTCTATTTAAATCCTGTTGAGATATCATTGTACACTTTCATCTTCCTTCCAACCCCAGTGAAGGCTCCTGTGCCTCATTTTCAGGGCCCTGAATAATCTCACATCCAGAGCATTTGTTCAAGATATTTAAAAAAGAGTTTTTTAGGGGCACCTGGGTGGCTCAGTCGGTTAAGTGTCCGACTTCGGCTCAGGTCATGACCTCACGGTTCGTGGGTTCGAGCCCCGCGTCAGGCTGTGTGCTGACAGCTAGCTCAGAGCCTGGAGCCTGCTTCAGATCCTGTGACTCCTTCTCTCTCTGACCCTCCCCTGCTCATGCTATCTCTCTCTCTTTCTCTCAAAAATAAATAAAAACATTAAAAAATTTTTTTAATGTTTGTATTTTTGAGAGAGAGACAGGAACAGAGTGTATGTGGAGGAAGGGTAGAGAGAGAGAGGGACACACAGTTGGAAGCAGGCTCCAGGCTCCGAGCGGTCAGCACAGAGTGCAACGTGGGGTTCGAACGCATGAACCGGGAGATCATGACCTGAGTCGAAGTCGGACGCTTAACCGTCTGAGCCACCCAGGCGCCCCCGGTCAAGATATTTAACAACGAATTCAGCAGTATTGCCAAATTTTGGTAACTGGTAAGGCACCAGGCAATGTGCAGGTGTGTGCCAGCTGAATACAGGCCCTAGCTGGTGTCTAACTACTCATCGACACAGGCCTGCCGCGCCTGTTGGGCTTGTTTTTATGCTGAGTCAGGCCTTAATGCCTCAGCTGCGTGGTTCCCGTCCTTGAAATGTGCTCTTTCCTCTCTGGTCAACTCCAGGCCACTCCAGAAACTGTTGAGCTGAGTCCTTCAGTTAGTCCCCAGTGCACACTTATTGATGCGCTTGGACTGAGTTGTTAGATTCAGAATTTTCTTCTATAAAGAAGAAACTATTAGGGAATGTTAAGCACAGTGTAAGTGAAGATATAAGGAAGTTACTCATCGGCCAATGCCATTTTAGAAGTCGAATTTGAGGGAGGATGGGTTAAAATAATATTCCATGTTTTTAGCCAGTAAAACCCAAACAGCTGCTCTTGAGTCTACAACTTTGGAGATGGTGTTTGGCAATTGCTTGCATGAGGCAGTGTTTGAGTCTACTGCCCTCTAGTGGCTACATTTTGCATATTCCTGAGCCTTACCGAGAACAAGAATTTAAGTGTACCAGGTGTGTTAAACCTTTATAATTCATTCTTTGCAGAGCTTTTCTGCCTACTAGAAATAAAAATTCAAGTTATTAGAGATTATTTTCCTTGAAGTCTGAGACGCTAACTTGTCTTAAGGCCACCAATGTTAAGTCCCATGCATTATATAATTTGAGGACACCTTTTCATTTCTCGTGCTTGATTGATTGCAGGCTAAAATACAAACATAAAGAATAATATCTGATTTTGCTTTGTGCATTTGCCAAGAAAAAGTTGCGCTCTTCTGCAAAGATAAGACCAAAGGATTTAAATTTGCTTTATTTGATGAAATTATAGTAGCATTAAAGGGTAATGAGATTTTTAAAAATCTTTTGGGATTTCTGATCTGATAAGATGACATACTCATTACTCCTGCTAAGTACAACTATAAACCCTGGAAATGTGAGAGGCCGTCAAGATAGTGAGCAGTGGTAAGAAGAGGAATTGGTTTCGGGCCCAGGACTGAAGGAACAGCAGAGAGGCAAGTGCCTTCTGTTCTCCTACCCAACAGAGGAAGGTGATCAGACCTTGGTGCATTTCAGCCTGCAACCTAGCAACAAGAAGGGGCCCGGGTAGGCTCATTTCTCTGCAGCACTGACCAAGTTGGGTCATCCCACATCACCAGGACAGCCCCACACCCAACAAGGGGGAATCTATAGCAAAACCCATAATGGTAAGTGGCAAGAGGAAGCCCTCTCCTCCATTGGGCCAGAAACGTCACTCCTCTGCTAAACCAGACCCAAGTGGCCAAGGAGCACTAGTGAAGGGGTTGTGCCGACACAAGAAGTGACCTGGCCTGAGAAGCCCCTTTATCTTTGTGGGCCTGATATTCCCCTTGCTCCCTACCCTCCTGCATACACTGGGGCAGCTGGAGGCACTGGAACCAGGGGAATCCCACTACAACAAGCAGCCCATCTGGAAAGCCTTCTCTTCGCAGGGGGTCTGAGATCAACCCCCCACCAAGAGATACCTAGAGGGGTCATTCCTAGAGGCAGTTTCAGGAGGGAGCTGTGGGAGCCTCAACAGTACCTGATAAACCGAGGAGACCAAGATAAACAGCAGAGGCTCTGAAAATGAAGCTGTCATTGGAACCATGCAAAAGTAGGCCGTGACCTGTGTGCTAAACCTAAACGGGATGGCTGGACTCAAATAGGGCCAAGGTTACTCATCATACCAACAACCAAAAATCACAGGTTGAATGAAAAAAGTCACAGATACCATTACTGAGATGAATCAGACACTGGAATTACCTGCTAAGGATTTTAAAGCAATCTCCATAAAAGCGCTTTGGCAATCAATTATAAATTCTGTTGAAACAAGTGAAAAAAATAGAAAATTCAGTGGAGAAATACAAGTTATAAAAAAAATGGAAATGATTGAAATGAAATAGACCAAAGCCAGAGAATTGATAAATTGGAACTCATCAACATTTTTTAAATTTGCGGGGTGCCTGAGTGGCTCAGGCAGTTAAGGATTCGACTTTGGCTTGGGTCATGATCTCACGGTTCATGGATTTGAGCCCCATGTCGGGCTCTGTGCTGACAGCTCAGAGCCTGGAGCCTGCTTCAGATTCAGTGCCCCTCCCCTGCTCATGCTCTGTCTCTCTCTCTTTCTTTCTCTCTCAAAGATAAACATTAAAAATTTTTTTTTCAATTTACTTTCTTGAAAGCCCACATAAAAAGGATGAAAAGACAAGGTACACACCAGGAGAAAATACTTGCAAGTCTGTTATCTAACAAAGGACTGGTATTTTGAGTATAAAAGAACTGTCAAAATTCAGCTGTAGAAAAGTGAACACTTCAAGTAGAAAAGGGGCAAAAAACATGAGACATTTCTCTGAAGGAAGGTATCCAGATGGCAGATAAGCACGTGAAAATACGTCCAACATCAATAGCCATCAGCAAAGTACAAATTAAAACTGTCACGATACCTACAGAAATGGCTAGGATAACACCACCAAATGCTGGTAAAGGGGTAGAGAAGCGGGACCACCCACACACTGCTATTGCCAGTGTGAAATGGCACAGCTACTCTGGGAAATGGTTTGGTAGTTTCTTGTAAAACTAAACATGCAATTACCATATGAGCCAGCATTTGCACTCTTGGACATTTATCTGAGAGAAATGAAAACTCCCATTTGTGCAAAAACCCATAAATGAATGTTTGTTGTAGGTTTCATCTTAATAGCAGAAAACTTGAACCTCCCTGATACCCTTCATCAGGGGATTGTTAAGCAAATTGTGGTACGTCCATCCCAGTGATACCACGCATCAGTAGAGTAATGGAGTATCCAGACACCAAACAACTCGGATGCATGAATCTCCCAGGGAATTCAGCTCATGGGGGGAAAAAAATGAATTCCAAAAGTTGACATACTATCATCCATTTACGTAATATTTTTGAAGTGAAAACATTTTTAGAAATTGGAGAACAGACTAGTAGACGTCAGCGTTTAGAGTTAGGGTGGGCAGAAGGGGGAGGGGGTGGGCGTGATTTGAAAAGGGCCATGCGCGGGATCCTTGCAATGGACGATTCTGTATCTTGACTGTGGTCGTGGATGGGTGAACCCAGATGCGTGATAAAATTGTAGAGTCATACATAAATGCGTACAAGTAAACTGGAGAAATCGGAATAATGTTGGATTTATCAATGCCAGTGTTCTGTAGTTGGAAGTAGGCTGAGGGACAGTAGATAAATGTTCACAGGATTTGTCTGCATTGTTCTGCAGCACTGCAGGGGAGTCTTAATTATCTCAAGAAAAC
>NC_043711.1:75599807-75606173 GCF_006229205.1 Suricata suricatta | reverse complement strand
TTTCTATGAATTGCCTGTTTTCTATTAAAATTGTCATCTTTTCTTTCTAATTCATGAGAGTACTTTTACATCAAGAATACTAACTCTTTAGCATTTTTTGCAATAATTTCTCCCAGTTTTGCCTTTTAATTTTTATACATTCTCTGATTAAAATTCATTTTCTCTAAAATGACTGAAGTAATAGTACTTAAAAAAAAAAAGTAAAATAGGGGCTCCTGGGTAGCTCAGTAAGTTAAGCATCCAACTTCGGCTCAGGTCATGATCTTGTGGTTCGTGACTTCAAACCTAGCATCAGTCTCTGCACTGGCAGCTCAGAGCCTGGAGCCTGCTTCACATTCTGTGTCTCCTCTCTCTCTCTCTCTCTCTCCCCCTCTCTCTCTCTCTCTTTCTTTCTCTCTCTGTCCCTCCTCCACTCGTGTTCCATCTCTCTCCATCGCTCTCAAAAATAAATAGACATTTAAAAAAATGTAGGGGCACCTGGGCAGCTTAGTCGGCTAAGCAGCCAACTTTGGCTCAGGTCATGATCTCATGGTTTGTGATTTTGAGCCCACATTGGGCTCTGCTGACAGCTCAGAGCCTGGAACCTGCTTCAGATTCTGAGTCTCCCTCTCTCTCTGCCCCTCCCCCACTCATGCTCTGTTTCTCTCTGTCTCAATGATAAATAAAAACAAAGTAAAACAACACAGATGAAAAGGAAGCAAAAAGAGAACATTCTGTATTCTCACCCTCCCTTTCTACCTCCTGGTGGTAACCAGTAGTGTTGTGTATATTTTTAGGGGACTGTGCCATAAAAATATATATCTCAGTGTTGGTAAACTGTGAATGTAAATGTGTGTATTTTAGTACAGTCGATTATGCGTAGCTTTTAACCTGTCAAAAGCTCAGAAAAAAGAAAAAGAAAACAGACGTAAATCCAATGAATCACTAAAGTAGTAATTAGTTTATTGCGCATACACTAAAAAGACACTTTGCAAATTGGGAGTGCTCAAACCAAAACACGGAATGAGGCTCAGAGGTGTATTGTTATAAAGCAGCTTATGGAGTGTGGAGGCAGTGACTAGTCTTTGCAGTAATTGGTTACGATATCAGAATTTTCTTAAATGTAAAGGGTTTGGTTAGTGGTTACCTCCTATTAGTTTGGGGACACAGTGTAAGTTTTGCTTATGATTTTCAGACCCAGGTCAAGTTAGCCTCTCTTATCTTGCAAAATAAACTAAATTAAGCTTTGCTTGTATGATTATCTAGTTGTGTCCACTCAGGTAATTTTCAAGTCTGGACTCTTTGTATTTGATTTTAACAAACCAGAAATCTCTTACAAAAACATACTGTTCTCCAACTTGCCTTTAAAAAAGTTTATTTATTATTAATTTTTTTAAATGTTTATGTTGGAAAGAGAGAGACAGAGCGTGAGCAGGGGGAAGGCAGAGAGAGAGGGAGACACAGAATCTGAAGCAGGCTCCAGGCTCTGAGCTGTCAGCCCGGAGCCCCACACGGGGCTCCAACTCACAAACTGAGATCTTGACCTGAGCCAAAGTCAGACACTTAACTGACTGAGCCACCCAGGCGCCCCTCCAACTTGCCTTTTAAAATTCCACATTCTGTCACAATTATCCTTAGATGTTGATACCTCAGCCAGTTTAAGGTCTATTTAGTATTTGGAGTACAAATACGCTATAATCTTTTTCACTGTCCCCCAATTAATGGTCATTAGTTTGTCTCCCAGTTTTGGCTACTACAAGTAAATGTGTTGGGTTCTGTTGTTGTTGTACAGAGATCTTAGATTCTTACATAGTTAATTTTATCCATCAGTGCATGTCCTTTGATATAATATTCAGAAAATCATTCTCTCCCAAGATTTTATAAATAGATATCTCCTGGTAATTTTACAGTTAAATTTTTTTAAAAAATTTGAAATGTGTATCTTGGTGTGAAATGTGAGGCAGGGTGATGACTTTACTATTTTCCCAGTGGGAGACAGTTGCCTTAAGGCTATTTATTTAATTGTATCATTTTCGCTCAAAAAGATCATCTTCTGCATTTTTATTTTTGGCTTTGGAGCCAGACTGGTTTGGGTTTGACCTTGATTCTGACCTTGGGCAAGTAGCTACACTTTGCCTTGTTCAATTTCTTCATCTGTAGAATGAAAATGGTAATATTGCCTGCTTCTTAGGTTGTCATGACGACTGCCTGAGGCAACAGAGCTTGAAATACTTGGGTCAAGGCAGGTGGTCATTACTGCTGCTGTTATAGTGAGTAGTGCCACTGCGGGTGTTTCTAGACTTCTACTTCTTTGTTGAACTCCTTTCAAGAAGAGACAATAAGCCTTATCTTTTAGGGTGCTCAGTACTGGGCAAAAAAAAATGATTTGTACTGGCACAGAGCCTTTTCAGGTAAGTTACTCTGATTCATACTGATCCAAAGTATCCATAGAATTACTTCCTAGCATTTCTTATTAGTGTATATGTTTTCTGCTAACCTTGGGTATCGTTTTAGGCAAATTATCTAACCCTATTCTCATTAATCTCTTCATTGCAAATGTATATGTCAACAAATGTGATTTGTAAAGTGCTTTGATTTCTATTTGAAGAGTCTCCATGTGCAGTCCCCGCAAATCCTCTTATGATGAAGGGTCTCAGTTAATTCAGATGGCTTTACGCAGCGCCACGTTTGTGAGAACGCATTTTATGGCATGCTTTTTTTTTCTCTCTTAATTTTATTTTTAAGTAATCTCTACACCCAACATGGGGCTCAAATTTACAACCGTGAGATCAAGAGTTGCGTGCTCTACTGACCAAGCCAGCCAGGAACCTTTATATGACGTGTTTGTTACAGGTCTCCCTAACCAGTCCATGAAACATTTTTTTTTTTATTGTCTTCTTTGTATCCATCACCATGCTCTAGGTTGAGGGTGATATAAAACATGAAATCATGTGTTCCTACATGATTTCTGTACTCAGGGAGTTGAAGGGCTGGTTAGGAAAGTAAGGTATGCAAACTTACAATAAGAGGAACAAAATCAGGCAGGATAGGTATCATAGCTTCACAGAACAAATAAATAGAAGTGGACAAACTCATTTAAGAAAAAAACATCCTTTCAGGAAAGAGCAGAGAACTTATTTCCCATGTCAGAATTCTCTATGAAAAGAGTAGCTGTTGAAGCATTCTGAGGATGCTAGAACAATATTACTTAAGGAATAAAAATTAGCAAGTTATTTTACCTTTAGAATCCCTTAGAGAAGAACAATAAAAATGTAATCAAATCTTGGAGGAAACATTTTTATAACCATTTATTACTGGACCTCAGAATTTTCTTATTTATTGTCAGTACTTTAAAATGACCTGTAGGGTTTTAAGTTATTTTTTAAAATTGCTCTATTGGCCATAATTATTTTTTTTAAATTATGAACACTTTTTTCTTGTTTTTTTTTTAATGTTTTATTTATTATTTTTGATACAGAGAGAGACAGAGCATGAAAGGGGGAGGGGCAGAGAGAGAAGGAGACACAGATCCGGAAGCAGGCTCCAGGCTCTGAGCTAGCTGTCAGCACAGAGCCCTACGCGGGGCTCAAACCCACGAACGTGAGATCTGACCTGAGCCAAAGTCAGAGGCTTAACCGACTGAGCCACCCAGGTGCCCCTATTGGCCATAATTATTAATACTGTTATTAATAAATTATTAATGAAGTATAGAGAAATAGTCATAATAAGAAACAGGTAATTGCCCAATTGTGATTTCAATTGTGATGCATCTGAGAAGTACCTTACAGTTTCCCTGCTGCTTTATCACTGCCTATAAATTCTCAGCTAATTCCCTAAATTTGAATTTGAGTTACTTTGTGAAGATGAAAAGATCATTGATCTTTGTGGCCAAAGTCTGTGGCTAATTGTGCCTTCTTTCTTCAAAGAATGAGTTAATTGAAATATGTTGTCTCTCAAATCTAGCTTCATGAATATGGATTATGTGGCAAATTCCTACAGTTCCAAGACAATAGCGGCCTGAGCAAAAGTATGAATTGGCAAGATTTAGAAATTGGTAAAAGCAAATTTGGAATTATCTACATGATGCTGTAAATGAGAATTTCTTAATGCATTCAGGTAAATTTTGCAGGGTCAGTATGAACCAATAATATCAGATAATCCTACTTTACTTAAGTTTATACGTAAACCCAGTTGTTTAACATTATTTCTAGACATTCATATTACTCTCTATTTAATGCTTCTTATTCATCCAGTAAGCATTGACTAAGTGCATGCTCTTTTCTGAATACTGTGCCTGCTGTGGACCCTCCGGGTACTTTACAGAGTGGTGGAAAGGAAAGGACTTTCCTACTGCCTGTATGGCCATCTAGGTGGACTCTTTCTACTCGTGATCTGTTTCTGATTTCCTCTACTGAGGAGGCGACGTGGCGTTTACCCATGCAGCGGGCACTCAGTAAATGTTTGCGGGGTGTTAGAACATGGGAAGTGAGCTGAAAGATAATTGGCCTCTGCCATAGTAGACTGTAAACCTACATATCATTTTTCAAATATTAACTTGGCCTTCAGCAGGCATGAGAAATTGAAGTTGTTTGCAGCTAGCAAGGAAGCTAAGAGGGATATTGAATGTGTTTCAGCATATTAAGAACTAGGAAGAAACAGCCATAAAAAAGAATGAAATCTTGCCATTTGCAACAAAATGAATGGAGCTAGAATGTATCATGCTAAGCGAAATAAGTCAGTCAGAGGAAGACAAATACCACACGATTTCACTCATGTGGGAACATCCTACAATGCATAGGACAGCCATCTTTCACAACAAAAAATGATCTGGCCCAAAATGTCAGTAGTCCTGAGGCCGAGAAACCCTGAGCTAGAGCAAAGATTCTTCCTTGATTGTAAATTCATACAAAGTGCATTGCTTTTTATGCTCCAAGACATCATTTGTGCCTTTCACCTTAGGAAGAAATTTTGCATCTATGTATTTCCAGATTCGAATTGTGAGATTTCTCTAAGGGCTCTCAAAAGCTACAACTTATTTTTTTAAATTTATTTAATTATATTTTTTAGTAATCTCTACAGCCAACATGGGGTTCAAACTCAAGATGCCACGATCAAGAGTTATACTTTCTTGATAAGAAAAAAATTACAGCTGTGTCTTTATCCATCTGTGTCTATGTTTCTATCTCTATTTCCATCTTCATCACTATCTCTATCTCTGTCTTTATCCCTCTATCTTCTGGATAAATTGGGGTAATTACTATGGACCAGAAATACTGAGCCTTGTTGAAAGGCTGTATCGGTCAGAAGGGGCGAGGTTATGCTGTGGTAACAGACAGTCCCCAGATCTAAGTGATTGGAAACCGCAGAGTTGGTTTCTCATTCATGCTACATGGTCATTCGGGTGGTCAGGATGGTTGGCACCCATTCTCTCAAAAGTTGCCATTGGCATGTGGAGGAAGAAAGAGAACCTCGGGAGGGCTTTGCCGTGGTAGTTAAGGGATAAGCCCCAAGAACCCCTGCTACTCACAGCTCATTGCCAGAACTATTGACATGGCCCCATTTCCACAAAGGAACTAGAAAAAGTAATCCTGTAAGTGCCTGGAGAGGGAAAATTAAAAATATTTGGCATATAGGTTTACTGACCCCCCTCAGGGGCCAAAGTAGAAGGGGTCTGATGGAGGGAAGAAGCTACAGCTCAAAGCGTGAGCCAAGGAAAACCGAAGGGAGTAGCGGTTCCTGAAGGGGGAGGGGACCCTATACAATAAACCAAGTGATTAATTAGAGCTCCGATGGGAATAGTCTGAGAGGCTGGCAGCCACTCGTATCCCAGAGATAGGGAAATAAAGAGTACTCTATTTTAAAATTTAGAAATTTTCTAATGTTTAAAAATATTTGATGTGCTGTGGAAAATACATAAAGTCTATAAAGTCCTGTGTTCAAAATCACTGGGCCTCGTACAGTGCCTGGTGCACATTATGTGCTCAGCAGATACCAACTGAATTGAATGGCAGCACTAAATTTAGCATAGGAAAAAAGCAAACTGTGCTGTTGATGAAAGTAATCCTAAATAATCATAAATCCTTATCAACACCAACAACAACAGCCCCCTGTTATCCTGTTAATAGGTAAGGTTGGTTTTGGAAGTAAGTCCTGGCTCCTTGTGAGGTCCCTCTCAGGAATTCCTCCAGCAAGCTGCTAGTATCAAAATAAGAGGTGAGTCTATCACAGGGATTTGATCCTGGCTCCCTTTGTTTCCTAGCTGAGTCCTCACTTTTCCTTGCAACCTCCTTGACCCACCCGCCATGCCTGCTTTCCTCACTCTCTCAGCTTTGTGAGAGGACATCCCTGGTCACCCAGCTTTCCTGTTGATGGCCTCTGTCTGCATCA